>NW_009648539.1:4826448-4881853 GCF_000708025.1 Charadrius vociferus | reverse complement strand
GTAATCTCACTTAATCTTTGATCATTATTATCACGGTGGTGCAGTGCGGTCTCTCGGAGCCTGTGCTGAGGGGAACGTTAATTTCTGTGATTGCCAATATCCATGAATAATTCAAGACCCCGTGTCGGAGGCTGAGGTGGCCGTGATAAGGGTGTCGAGAGACCAGAGGAGACTCAAACTTTTCCAAAGTAAAGGGGAAACTGTTAAACTAGATCTCTGACCCTTGGTCTGCCTCTATCAGCTGGACCTTGCGTAGCAGGTTTCATCCCGAAAAGTCCTGACACCCTCAATGCACCCTCCCCTTGCCTGAAATGCAGCTGGGGCACGCAGGAAACTGGCAGTGGGGTGGGTTGTCTTTTTCCTCCACAAAATGTCAAGCTTTCCTTCCATGGCGCTGACACAAGGTGGGAGGGAGTGGGCAACGTGCCGTGTGGTGGAAGCCTTTCGTGGTGGATCCATGGTATGAAGGGACCTCAGGAGGTCTAGTGCTCTAAGCCAGCCCCCTGCTGAAGGCAGGGTCAGCTAAGCAGTAGGAGCAGTCTGTCCAGGTCTTCACTGACTCCGGTCTTAAAGTTCTGCAAGGCTGGAGACTGCAGAGCCCTGTGGACAGCCTGCTGCACTGCTTGGTCGTCTTCATGGTGAAAAAGCGTCACTCATACACAGTCTTGTTTCAGCCTATGACAGTTGCCTCCTGTCCTCCTACCCTGCACCTCTGAGAAAAGCCTGGGTCCCTCTTCTCAATGACCTCCTCGTGGATATCAGAAGGCTGCTGTCTTCATTAGCTGCATAGCTATCAGAAGGTCCCACGGAGACCTGTTTTCCCCATGCTGAAGAAGCCTCATTCCCTCAGCCTCTCCTCACAGGCAAGAGCTCCAGTCCCCAACCATTTTCACGCCCTTTGCAGAACTCGCTTCAGTTTATCCGTGTCCTTCCTACACTGGGGGTCCAAAAATTGGATGCAGTTGGGGTCTAACAAATGCTGAGTGGAGGGGGATTGTCACTCCTCTCAGCCTGCTGCTTCTACAGTTCTAGGATGTTGTTGGCCTTCTTTGCAGACACTCCATGCTGGTGTCTTATGTCCACCAGGCTCCCTGAGTCCTTTTCCACAGAGCTGCTCCCCCACCGCTCTGCCTGTATTGTTGCACAGGGTTCCTTCTTCCCAGATGCAGAAGCTGGCATTAGTCCCTGTTGATTTTTGTAAGGTTTCTGCTCTCAGGCTGAATTTTATAAGGTTTTCTACACCCTGTGCAGATCCAACTGGATGACAGCTCTGCCCTTGAGCATACCGACTGGTCCCCCCCAGTTGGGGGTCACCTGCAAACTTGAGAAGCAAGTGACGCATCACCTTCTGCAGGTCATTGATAAAGATGTTAAACAGGCAGGTCCCAGGATAGACAGCTGAGATACTCCACTTACTACTGGCTGCCAGGTAAAGCATGAATCACTAACTACTACGTCTAAGCTACGTCATCCAACCAATTTTTTACCTATCTAGTTGTCCACTCATCCAAACTATGGTATCTCACCTTGGATATAAGAATATTGTGAGACACACTGTTAAAAGCCTTGCTAAAGTCGAGCTGCTGTCCTTGCATCCACAAATGTTGGCGTTCTATCATAGAAGGCGAGTAGGTTGGTCAGGCAGTTGGTAAACTTGTGGTGACTCTTCCCAATCACTTTCTTCTCCCAGCTTTCATCATGAGTCTCGGGACGGAGTGTGATTCAAAGCCTGGGGCATGGTGGTGTTCCTATCTGGGCACCAACACACTTGCAAATGTTTTTATAGTGGTTTTATTTTTTTTTCATTTCAACATCCAGAAAACACTGAGCAGCTCAAAAAGCAGTTTACCACTAATGCCAATGTTAATTCTTCCTGGAGCTTTCTGTTGTCAGCATTGGTTGGTGCATAACCAGCTAAGGATGAAATATTACCAGATGTCTATTGCTGAAGGGAAACTCTGGCAGAAAATTGATTTACTCAACATCGCACAACGTGTCTGTTGTCAAGGCAGGAGCAGAACTCAGGACGTACTCCCTCCTGGTCACATACTCACCCCCAAATTCATCACATGACAACTGTTGCCGAGAACATAGTCTTCCATTCAAACCCGTGAGACAAATAAATACTTCTTCCATCCAGTGACCTCAGCCTGAGGTTTCATTGCATTATAAATATGCATGTCTAATTTACAAACAAAAAAGCAACACAATGGTGAAGTGAATTATCCGGATTGTAACATGCACTTGGCTGTGATAATAAGCACTTACAGGGAACACGAGCTCATTGGGGAATGTTAAAAAACAGAGGATGACAGACTGAAAAAAGCAGGTACATGAACTGAAAACAGCAAAGCTGGTAAAAAAAAAAATGTTGGAAACAAAGTAAAAAATTCTTCTTTGGTGTTTTTATGGGAAATTTCTAAATGGGGGTGGTTTTATTTTAATTTAAAAGAATACTAAATTTCAGCAGAAATGTAGTTATACAGCTCTCATTCATGTTTTAAAACTTTCTATGCAATTTTTAATTTGAAAATGCAAAAAGCACAGCAGAGTGTCTTTCTCCTCTTTTTCCCTTTCTGAATCATCCTTTCTCCATCTAAGAAATCACCAGGGTGTCTTTGCCAGAAGTCTTCTTAAAGGTACGAAGCGGAGAACCTAGTTTTTTCTGTATCTGTGTAGAAGTACACTAGAAGGAATCCAGCATACCATGGGGAACCATATATATAGAAAGTGAAAACGGCATAACATGGATTTCCATCCTATCATTAGCTCTGGCTTCTGTATTTGCTTTTGCTTTGGTCTTTCCTGCCTGTGGGGAAGGAGCAAGTTGCAGCAGAAAGCCAGGAATGCGTTTGTGAAACGGCTGTGCGACCCTTCCTATGTTGCACGTCATCTCTGGGAGAGAAAGAAGGTGTTAAGTCATGCTGTACTTATGCATGGTTTTCCCAAATTAATTTAAAATATACACATGTACATAATGGCTAACACACGACAAGGCTATTGCTCGTTTCCACATAATAAACAGACTAAATCAGTCGCTTAGTTTTGTTGCTGTATCAAGCCAAGTCAGGGTTTTCTGGTGGGTTTTTTTTTTAGTTTTCTTTTGTCCTCTTTGTCCCCCCCATCCCTATGTATGAATTGCTCTTTGTGTTGCTTTGATCCAACAGAAAAGAAAGGCAATGTGAACTAAGCCCATTACTAACATTTCTAATTCTTGTTTTATCAAATTACCACTTATCAGATTAGAGAGCGGCAGGGCCATTGCGGTGTTAACCGATGGCACAGTGATTGCCAACAGGGCGGTGAGCTGCTCCAACAAATTCAAGCGATACCTAAAGGACCACAACAGGCACATCCTTCAGCTACTTGTCTGAGAACATACCTGCAGTCTCCTTGTGTACGCACCCTGTGTGCACAGAAGTGATGTAGCCCAACACCGTGGGTGGGATGCTCCATTTCGAGATTATCTCAGCCCAGACTGTGTCACAGTTCCCCGCACTTAAACACAGAGTGGCTTGGATTTGGTGGAGTTACACCAGTACAAATCAGGCCAATATTTGGTTCTTTAGTTCATTACCTATTTACTGGAAGGTACAAAGGGACATTTCTTTATTGTTAGAACTTCTCAGCAAGCATGTTGAGAAAATCATTACTGCGTTACAGCAGTGCTATCACAAAACCCAGCACGTGTAGGAGCTCTCATGGGGCACTGCCTAATCCAACAACACCATCGCCCTCTAAGCCGGGCAACAAATTGACGATATTAACGTTATAAGTCAGTATCTTTGTCTGATTACCAAGGTTAACATTTCGAGATACTTCAGAAGGTGCCTCTCTCCTCAGGCAGAGGAAATAAGGAAGGGCTTGGCTGCAAGTTAAGTATTGCCATGTGGAAAACAGAACCTGGAGAGATTGGCTTCCCTGAAAGCTGGATGCAGGTCTGCTGTCTGCCTGAATCATAGTACTCGTCAGCATGACTTCACAGCCTGTTATCGGGAAAAAGCATGGGAAAACACCTGTGGCTACACTAATGAGAGGCATTCTGTTATTGCAGGATTTGCTATCCCTTTCTAAATCTAATAGCTTGTTTCTAACTGTGCATTTATTTGAATGAATTTGTTTTATTGTACTTGTCGATGTGGAGAGTGCCAAGAGTGATGTTAGGTCAGTCTAGGAAATAGAGGGTACTGCAGTCTTCAGGATGTACTAGGGTGTTTTGTTTTTTTTTTTTTTCTCAGAATATTCAGAGCCCACCAAAGTCTCTATATTTTAAAATGGACCCTCACTCTCTTCATGATACTGAGCTTGCCTGAATGCCGATAACACACAAAAGCATTGGCAAATTTTAGCTGGAACCTGTTCGCTCACTTTGTCCAGGGAAGTGGAAGGAGGACCCCAAAGTTGATGGATCACTGTGTAGGCTAAGAAGCAACACAGCATGCCTGAAGAATGGGAACTGTGAATACTATCACTGCGCGACTGAAATGATGGGATGCTTGGAATATAGCTGACAAACTACTATGAAGTTCACTGTACGAGGATGTCTATAAACCATCAAGGGACTAGCAGAGGTCTATGCAGAACACTCGTGGTATTGTCTGAGGGGGACGTATGATAACAAAATATCCTTACATGGCATTCCAAGAGATGATCTGTGATACACATGAGGCCATGGGACCTGATGGGATGCACCCACAAGCACTGGGAGAGCTTTCTCCTGTCATTGCAAGGCCACTCTCAATTATCTTTGAAAGGCTGTGGTGACTGGGCAAGGTTCCTGAGGACTGGAAGAAAGCATAGGTCATCCTTATCTTCAAGAAGGGCAAGAAAGAGGATCCGGGGAAGTAGAACCAATCAGCTTCACCTTGATTGAGGGGAATGTGATGGAGAAAATAATCCTGGAAATAATTTCCAAATATTTTAAGATGGTGCTGGGAGCAGTCAGCATGGATTTACAAAAAGGAAATCATATCTGACCAACCTGATAGCATTCTACAATGACTGTCTCCATGGATGAGGGGAGAGCAACAGGCATGGTCCCAGCCAGCCAGCTCTAGGTGGCCTGCTTGAGGCGGAGGGGATTGGACAAGATGATCTCCAAAGGTCCCTTCCAGCCTCAGTCATTCTGTGATTCTGTGAAATTAATCTGTGGCACTGTTAAGGACTACAGTTTATCTGTGTGCTTGACACATGCACCAAATAAGCAATTAAAATGCATGATAAAGGATACAATGTATTAGGAGCATCTTTAAATTGGAGCTGTATTTTGTATTCTGTGGTCCAGATGGCTGGAAAGGTGGACCTCTGCATACACCATTTAATTACCAGCATAGAGAACGGTGCTTTCTGTTTGCTCCGTGTCTGAGTAAATGGATGTGAGTAATGGATTTTGAACTGAGACCGTGATAAAAAGCAAGTGCTTTGGAGTTCTGAGTTGCTGTAGAAAGTGAGTCCCAGGGCATTCAATATTAATTCTGACTGTTCAAGAATCAACCTAAAGGAGAGGCAGATCCTGAAAAGAAAAGCAGTAATCCAAATCTATTAAAAATACTATCTGTGCTTTTATCCCTAACTTTTTCCAATCTGTTTTCCTTGTATTCCATCTTCCCCTTAGTACAGACAGCAGAGAGTGACTTGGAAAAAATGTATATGAAGAAATCTGTTAGGAACAATTGAAATCAGGCCCACGGTGATCAAATCCATCACGCCTTGCTGGCTGCTCCCTGTGCGAAGCGGTTTTGTTCTGCAACTTGGCAAAACGGAAATCGCTGCTCCAGCTAATTGCAGGCCACCGGTTCTGTAGGGTCACAAATCACTAAGGCTTACTAAAAACAAGAACTGGCAGCCACATATCGAGTATATGCATGAATACGGAATATTTTTAGACTATTTATATTAAAGTCTCTTTAATGGGCCTGGACAGGGAACTGCTGGAGAGGGTACAGCAAAGGGCAACGAAGATTATCAGGGAACCACAACATCTTTCTTATGAGGAAAGGCTGAGGGACTTGGCTCCTTTTAGTCTGGAGAAGAGAAGACTGAGGCGGGATCTTATCAATACTTATAAATAAATACTTAAAGGGAGAGCGCCAGGAGGATGGGAAGTCTTTTTTCAGTGGTGCCCAGTAATAGGACAAGAGGTAACAGGCACAAAATTGAACATAGGGAGTTCCATCTAAACATGAGGAGGAACTTCTTTACTTTGAGGGTAGTGGAGCACTGGCAGAGGCTGCCCAGAGAGGTGGTGGAGTCTCCCACTCTGGAGACATTCAAAACCTGCCTGGACGCCATCCTTTGTAACCTGCTGTAGGTGACCCTGCTCTGGCAGGGGGGTTGGACCAGATGATCTCAGGAGGTCCCTTCCAACCCCGACCATTCTGTGATTCAGTGTGACTCTACATTCACATTTACCTGTTTAACACCTTCAAGAACCCCGCTCCACTACGGCACTAGGCACTCGGCTAACAGCCATGATATGGCACTCCTCTTAAGACCTGACAGACCTACTTTGAAAGTGTTGTACATACCTACTGATGAGAACTGAGAGGAACAAGAAGCCAATTCAAATGCAATAGATGCAATGGTGGGAATATGGCAATCATACTTCAAAATCTATTTGCTTTTGGTTTTACAACTGCATGTTAATTCCATTAAGTTTTAACGCACATTGGAGTGCTGTGAATGGCAAGCAGCAAAAGTTGCTTCGAAACAATTCTTCGCTGTGGCACTTTAAGGAAGACATTGCATTAACAGTTTATTTCAATAATACAAACTTCGGAGAGACTGGAAATTAAGTATTCCAAATGCACTTTAAATATAGCATAAGAAGTTTCGGGTTTAATGGACAAAGCCTGTTCCCACTAAATGTACCCTTGTACTGCCAAGAGGGCTTTGGAATAAAATAAAACCTAGAAGTGGCAAGTTTGAGGCTATTAGTGTCAGAGTCAGACCAGCTGAGCAATTCTAAACTAAGGCGATCTTGGTATTAAAGAAATCTGTTTGCATCAACTTTTATGTTCCCCTTCACTCTGGAAACCAAAGTTGCTCCCTTGAGAAGCTACCTGGCTTCTGAGGCATTTGCTGAAGCACAAGAAATACTACAGATGACTGCTTGAATCATTTCCAGGTAACAAAGTATCTTTATTTAAAATCTGATCTTGATTAATTCTCAAAGTGCAGAAAAAAAGAAAATTAATTTCAAGACATTTTAGGGTTAACAACTACGGATTAGTTAAGTCCATAATTCTAGACTGAATCAGAACAAGAACTGTTTCTTGTAGTGTTTATTTCTTCGGCAAAACCCAGAAGGTACCACTTTTCCTTATGAGGTAAGCAAACTTCGCTAACAAAGATTTTCATTTAAACTAAAAAGGAGGACACAGAAAATGAACAGGAAATGGGAAACAGCTTTTCACCTTTGAATGTCTGTGACAAATCAGGCCAGGTCAGTGAAATGACTGTCTCCATCTCCCAACAGTCTCTTTGTCCGAATGACTGTTTGCAACAAACAAACCAATCATCACCTTCACTTAGTGTCACATCTGGCACCCCCGAGGGGTGGCTGGGATGCCTTAGGGCATACAAGTGCCAATGGACATCTGGACAACTGAATGAAGCTTCTGCTCTAGGCTGGTCAGATACTGGTTTTTGAGGCCCCAGTGGCAGTACTGACCAGACCTGCCATGCCTACAGCGGAGTTTATACAGATACCCACGTCAGCCCTTACACAGAGACACATAAATGTAGGTGTGGGTCTCAAACTCACCTCCTCTCAGGGCCATAAGTAGCCATGGTAAGCAACCCCTTTTGTTTCTTCACTTACAATGGCAACTAAATCAGGCAGAAGGAACAGACCACCTTTAAGAAGTAAGTGCAGCAGAAGATATGAAAGGTTCCCAAACTCTAAAACTGTGTCTTTTTGTTCCCGTGTTAATAAAGGTAATTTTGCAGATAGTGGGACTTGTTGACGGGACAGTCTGAGGAACCCTTTCTGGCTGTTGCGTAAACACAAAGAGCCTACACTTGTGCGCCGGTTGGTCTCCTCCGACACAGAATCACAGAATGGTTAGGGTTGGAAGTGACCTCTGGAGATCACCTAGTCCAACCCCTCTGCCAGAGCAGGGTCACCTACAACTGGTTGCAAAAGGCGGTGTCCAGGAGGGTTTTGAATGTCTCCAGAGTGGGAGACTCCACCACCTCTCTGGGCAGCCTGTTCCAGTGCTCCACTACCCTCAAAGTAAAGAAGTTCCTCCTCATGTTAAGATGGAACTTCCTATGTTCAAGCTTCTGCCTGTTACCCCTCGTCCTATCAATGGGCACCACTGAAAAAAGACTGTTCCCATCCCCCTGGCATCCTCCCTTTAAGTATTTGTAAGCATTAATAAGATCCCCCCTCAATCTTCTTTTCTCTAGACTAAAGAGACCCAAGTCCCTAAGCCTTTCCTCATATGAGAGATGTTCTAATCCCATAATCATCTTCGTTGCCCTTTGCTGGACCCTCTCCAGCAGTTCCCTGTCTTTCTTGAACTGGGGAGCCCAGAACTGGACGCAGTACTCCAGATGCGGCCTCACCAGGGCAGAGTAGAGGGGGAGGATGACCTCCCTCGACCTGCTGGCCACACTCTTCTTGATGCACCCTAAAACAGTGTTGTGTTCTGTTTAAATCTCTTTGCTGCTCGTTCTTTGATGCACTTCAGCTAACATTCCCAGATTTATAGCACTTTTTATCCTCAGTCACTATGTAGCTTAGGAATTGGTAAATATATCAACTAGAGGAACTAAAGCCTAACTCTTCCCCATCCTAGACCAATGTCTTACAGGGCCACACTCCATGAATCTCCGCACAGTGAGACAGACTCAGCCAGGGGAATGAAGCATGCCCCTACCTTGCCTTAAAGCCTTGAGGTTCCTGCAGGGTACCTACAGCAGTAGTATATATGAATTTGAACCCTCTTGAATTGTAGAAAAAATGTATCTCTCAACCTTGCAAAGTGTTTTTCACACTGAACTACTGTTCAACGTCTTCTTGAAAAGGACCTACAAAAAAATGAACATCCACCCCCTCAATTTAGGGGAGCACTTCTCCTCCCAAAGAATAAGGCCCACAAGCTCTTACCAGGGATGGCTGAAGCCTCCTCACCCTGAGGTTTCCCTATTAGTGGGCTTGAGGCGACTCTCTGCCGAGTGTATTGGATGCTTGGATTGCCACCTGCCGCATTAAAAGCACAAAACTGTACCCAGGCACCAGGTAGTAGGCGAGATGTTTCGGCTCATTACAGAGCACTTATTCCCAGTTACGCTGACGGGGGTTCCAAGGTGCCACCACACATTTTTGGCTCAGAAGCAGCAACTGTTTCCTAGTCTTAA
The DNA here is from genome assembly GCF_000708025.1 of Charadrius vociferus. NCBI lineage: Eukaryota > Metazoa > Chordata > Aves > Charadriiformes > Charadriidae > Charadrius > Charadrius vociferus. Next base: position 4,872,487 of record NW_009648539.1, on the reverse strand, counting down.
TAAGAAGCTGCATTTATTTTGCTGCTGCATGTTGAAGTGTTTTAACCAAAACTGTCCACATTTCTTCAGGAAAGGACAGGGCCATTAGCTTAATACTACATGGTTTGCACCCAACATTTTTGTAGATCTGTCCGGCCATGACATCTTTAGCATCAGCTCTTAAAAACAGTGAAAGCAGAAATTGCATATTTTTACCATTAGCCGAAACTAATCCTGAAGCACAATTTTACCTAAAGAGTGAGTTCCTTGGGCTTACGATGCATTTGAAACATAAAATACCGTGCTGAATATTGATAGTGTTATAAGTCTGTTGACATTACATGCACTGAAAAAGAAAAACGGAACAAAAAATTACTTTTTATACCTGACATGGTAATGCATGACCGCCAAGGACCTCAGGGTACTAACAGGCTCTGATTGCCCTAATCAGCTCATAACCATCTTTTTTTCTGCAATACTCCCCTTGTAACCTCTCCTCCTCTTCCTCCTAGGGATTTAGCTACCTGTGTTCAAGATCAGCTCTGATATGGCACAGCTGCATAACCTGGCACAGGTCAGCTGCTCTGCTGTTTGCTGTCAGCAACTTGGAGCCCTACCTCAGATGGCCAAAGCAATGAAGCCACCACAGAACCAGCTGAGACACCCTCAGGCACCTGAGGGACAGCAGGGGCATCATTCCTCCAGTGCTGTTATCTCTGTCTATCACTACACTCAATTCCATCCCTTTTTTCGCTGAACACCACTAAAACCAGTACAGTAAGGAGAGTGGAGAAATGTAAAATCTTTAGGTTTGTACACAAGTAACTGAGATCAGTCCTCTGCATTGGAGCTCCAAGATCTTCTTGACTTTACCTGCACTAGTGCTCCTGGACTCACACTGAATTCAGCCAGTGGTAAAGTTACATATTTGTGAGTCTTCAGAAAAATAAATAGAGCATCAGAGGCTTCTGATGACTTGCATTTTAATTGCTCAACAAAAAATTGTATTTACTAAACAGAAAATTATTTCCACTCATAATTACTAGAATACTCCTTTCAAAATTATTACAAAAATAAAGTTATAAAAATGTATTTTAAGGATCTGCTACTGTTCAAAAAAACCCAGCCAATATCAGTTAAATGGCTTTATTCTCAAAACAACCGATCAGCAATATAAAATATTTTAACACTATTTCTGTTTAAACACTGGTGACAGATTATGCATTTCCTTAAATAAAGTGCTATTTTTACAAATGATTATTTTTACTGCTGTTCTAACCTCTTACGATTGAATAGATAAAGTGTATTTTGGTTAATGAAGAATGCAGCATTACTTTTTCTTTATATTCCTTCTCATGAAGCCGTTACATTTTCAATTTGGACGCCTTTATCTGTATGCAGTCAACAGAGTTTATTTATTTAGTTTATTATTCAGTTTATATATTTCTCCATGTAGAGGCTCTTATTATTTGCGGTGGTTTTCATGCCTTTTTCCGTGCTTTTGGTGTTCTTGACTTTGCCCATGCAGGCCTCCTATGGGTTCTTCATCTATGGGCAAGACTAGAATGAAAACATTAATCTTCTTATATGTTCTTCATTCTTCCAGCTTTGTTCTTCTTAAGTCCAGACCACTGACACTTTGAACAATTCAACACTTAGGCTGAATTGTAAAAGCAATCTCTTTATTGTTTTTTTTGATTCTTTGTGGGATTTGAATTTTAAGTACACTACCGCAGAAACTCCTATACAGGTGTAGTTTGGACTAACTTTTCAAATTTTCATTTGTACGCTTGGATTTACTCAGCCAGATGCGACACTTCACCATAAGAAAAATATTCTTTTTTTTCCCCATAGCTACCTTTTAGGAGAAACAGTTTCTTGTGGTTTTATAGAGCAGCCAGGTGCTGTAAAAGAGAAAAAAAAAGAAAAGAAAAGAAAAATTACAACCAGCAACACTCACAGCTTTAAAGAAGCCAGAGTAAATCTACAACTAGTGGAAACAGGCTCACATTTCCCAATATCATTATTATACCAGACTCCAACAATTTGAACCTGCAATTAATTTTATACATCTTAAGCTCTCTCCTGTACAGAGAAGGTATCAAAAGTCAAAGTCACGTGTGAAAAGGCCATCTACTGCCACAAACCTTTCCAGTAACTCTCTTTTTTCAATGTGTACCTTTCCAGCAAGGAACTACCCGAATCCTGTATGATTTTTCTTTTCAAGTCTATATTGGTTTTGCTCCTGTTTTTACTTATCACTCAGCGATCTTTCTAACTCCCTCCTTTGGATAATTTTCATTTGATATTTTTGACTCTGAATCCAACAGTGGAAAGTAAATATACAAACGACTCCACACTCTTTTCCACTTTATTCTGTCACATCTTTTAAAATACCTATGTATCTATCTGCAGATACATATGTGTAAGTATGTATCAATATGCAACATACTATTATATGTAAAGAGAAACTGGAAGACCAGAATTACCGCAAAGAATTATAGATTGAATGGCATCATATTCTTTTTTTCATCATAGGCATAGTTACTCTTCATTGAACTTGTATCTGGAGAATATTCAGTTTATTCTTTTGGTATCTAAGTCCTCCCTTTGTTCAATGGCCCTGCTAGATGTTGGGGTGTTCTCTTTTCTTCCCACCTGTTACAAGAGAAGTGCTGTTTAGGTGGAGCGGCTGGATGTCTATACCAAGTGACATGGCTCATCTTTTTCTTTTGAGCATTTCAATAAACTTGAAATTAGAAGGTAATCTAAGCTAACTGGCTGTTAGCTTTACTCCAACAAATCATTGTTTGGTTTTTTTTTCCGTAATGAGGTTAAGAAATGCCCTAGGAGAAAAAGAAGACTGTCTCCTTCAGAGTATAAACCTTGGATGCTCTCTTGCTTTTTTCACATCATTTTTGTAGAAATGACAAATTCTGTTACCAGCCCCAGACCTGGACAAGGGAACTCCATGAACTGTTTCCACTTTTTATTACGGATCAAAACACTTACATACATATTGCAACTAGCACATGGGATTTTATTTCTACTCTTCTGGAAGAAATAATTTCAGTTGGTTTGCTCCCCCCCCAACCCCTGTATAATTTCACAGAATTCACATGAACTTTTTTCAGCTTTTCGTTTCCGATTTGGCAAGTTATGTTGAGATACAACTCTCTCTCCCTTGGTGTAATTTCTTTCAATAAACCCAGAGACCATTTCAACCTCTTATCCACTTGATGACTGCATGAATCTTTACACTACACACACACACACCCCCCCCCACCCCCCCCCCCAAAAAAAAAAAACCCACAACAGAAAAAACCCAAAACAATTAGTCCTGGCAACTGGGCATTCAAAAAGTCTGATTTTCTTTCTTACCAGAATCATGTAAGCAAGAAGTTTACCTCAAACTACAGACATGAACATTTCCTGGGGTGATCTAATTGTTTAAGTCCAGTTTCCTTGAAAATCTGGACTTCATGCTGCCACTTGCTGTTTCATTGAAGTCAGAGTCCAGACCAAGGAGGAGCGTTTTGTTCCTCAGAGCAGTCATCTTGCCTCGTGCCTCCATGGGCTGGTCATCTGCTCTAAATTTACATAGTAAAGCAGCAAGCTAATTCTGAGTTTGTTTGACACAGTTCACTAGGTTATAAAGAAGCAGTACCTTCCTAGTAGTTTCTCTTGTCAGGGACAGGGTGATTAGCACGCATCAGCAATTTTTCAAGCCGTATTTTTTCCCCTTGAAAACTACCAAAGCATCGAAAAAACCTGTAACATTCACTCTCAGAATGAATGAATTTCGGCAGAATTTTCTGAAGGTCACAAATTCACTTCCATTTAAAAATGAGATGGAGGCAACACTCTCCACGCAAGTACTGTTCACCTATTCAGTGTACAGGCAAGAACTAATGGCTTACGGGTCCAGTAACCACTGAACCACTAATCCACTATACTGCAGTTAGGGCAGTCACCTGCCTTAATGCAGTTCAGGCAAGGACTGGAGTATGGAGCTCCCACAGCCTAACCTGGTATCACTGGTGTGGGCTGGTGAGGACGTGGTCTCAGTATCCTTCTGACAGAAAACAAACGTATGTCAAAGCCTGTTGTTTTCCACAAAGCAGAATCAGCTCACTATCAGCCTCAGGGATGCAACTGATATAAAAAGGAATCTCTTCCAGCTGTGAGATTTATTATAATTGAAATAGCTTATCTGCCAAAACTCAACAAATGCTCAACAACTTTTCTACGAGTTCTTGTAGCAAGTATCACAGCAAGTTCAGGAGCAATGACCTCAGCGGGAGGTGCTCAACCAGAAGCTAGCTGAGGATACAAAGCAGCAATTGATTTTGAACTGCCAAAAATACATGGAGAAGAAACTGTAGTAACTTCTCTAAACAAGCCTTTGTGTAAAATTAGTTATACCATCAATCCGCTACTTCTGATGGTCTTGCATTTACTTTTTCTGCCTATTGCTGTTTTCCTTCGCCCACATTCCTTAGATGTGGAAATGTAGATAATCACTGCAATTCTCTTTTCCATTCTAGAAATACTCACCTAGATGCTTTTCTATTTCTCTTGCCCACCATCTCATACCAGGTTTGATGAGCAGCAACAGCTCCTGACCCAGTGGCAGCAGGAGAGGGGCTGAGCCTAGGCAGAGTGCACTGGGGCATTTTGAGGGGAACTGGAAGTAAGTGGGCATCAGAGCTACGGATGGGGAAGGGTCTGGAAGCTGTAGACCAGGCTTGGTGATGGTAGTCAGCCTACACACCTCCCACAACTACAATCTACATTTCCAGAAAGTGAGTATTTAGTTTCTTTTCTCCTGCTTTTTCATTTCTGAGTCTCATGGATATATTTGAATTGTATTTCACTGTCTTATTTATACCCCTACAAGCTGCAAACTTCATAAAAGCAGAGCTACACTGGCAGCCACTCCATTTTAGGTATTGAGCTTTTAAAATTATTCAAAATACTGAGGAAATTGCAGAGATAGGTGTGTAAACAATGACACTGACACAGCTAGAAGAGCAGGATGCTTTTATTACCCCGTGAGCTACATCTAGCTTTCTGAAAGGGCAAACCATGAACTGGCTTTCTTGCTAATGGTGTCCAGATAGGCTTCTAGGAAGAGCTGTAGAAAAAACAGTGGCTGTGGACCATGCAAAAAACATAAAAATTTCACATCCTACTTTTCAAACACATTCCAGGAAGTAGCCAGTTACAGATGCCATGATGCCAATCAATGGTTAGAGTGTAATGAGCTAGAGAAGTAAGTTGACATCAGAAAAAACGAACGTATTCACCATGGAAAAGCTTGGGAAAGTTCCCATTTCAGAAGCCCCTTTATGTGGGAGCCCAAGGTATCTTAACCTGAAGTATTAGTAAAAAAGTTATGAAACAAACACACAAAGCACATAATAACAAATTGCTAAGCCAGATGTTCTGGACTGAGCAGCTTACTGCTGAGTACAGAGCACAGGTTCTTGTTTAAACTGCCACATAACCGAGAAGTGATAAAAATGATCCTATTTTTTTTTAATGGTTCAAGAGGAGATCCAGGGAAACACAGACCAGTGAGATGACCAGTAGTGCCAGGCAGATTAGCATGCACTATAACAAAGAATCTGAAATTTTGTGGAAAGCTATCAAAAAAGAATTTGAAGAGTCTTGCCTCACCAACCTACTAGAATTCCTTGAAGGTGCCAACAGTCCCGTAGATAAAAAGAGATCCACTTGATGCCTGGATTTTTAAAAGGCATTTCACAAGGTCCAAGGCTGGCTCTCAAGACAATCAGGAAGCCACAGGGTAAAAAGAAAATTTCTTGTGTGAATAAATTATCAGCTAGGAAGGCAGAGGACACAAGGTGGGAGAGACCACTAGCATTTCCATGGGGATCTGCACAAGGACTCAGGATATTCAATATACAATTTCAAAAGGGCATGTAGAGCGAAGTGACAAACTTTCATAAGTTACTCATGTAAATATAAAGAAAGGCAAACAGAAGACTGGCAAAAGGACTTCATGAGACATCAGTGCCCAGACAATAAGACAGCAGACAAAATTTGACTGAGATAAATATGAAGTTATACGAAGTAAGGCATATGGAAAAAATGTTTCAGTGGTTATATAAAATGATAGGGTCTGAGCCTCAAGCTCAGTACATGAGCTGGGTTATAAGAGAGAGTTCTAATTAGCACCGATTCAGTCTTCAGTTATAGCCAGAAAAGCAGAGTACTAGAAATAACTAGGAAAGGGCAAGAGAACCAAAAATAGAGAACACAACTGAAAAACAAACATCACTGCATCATGTGTAAATCCACGGTACGCCTACATCTTGAATATTCTGTGCTAGGCTGGCACCTCCACATCTGAAAGGATATAGAGGAAAAGGAAAAGAGCATCAGAAAAACTATGGTATAGGGTATGATTAAGCAGCCTGTAAGTCTTCCGTCTGGAAAAAACATGACTGAGGAAGAGTATCACAGGTATCTGCAGAATCACCAGTGGCATGGAGCCAGCGAAGAGGGTACAATTGTCCACTGTATCTTCTGATCCAGTAGGATGAAGCAAAAGAAGTCAGGAGACGGCGAGTTCACAGCAAATCAAAGCAAGCAACGCTTCACATCAATGTCAAATGAGACTGGATGAAAAAGCTGAACACAACTGTATGGACCTTGGATCTGACTCGGTACAGCTGCTCTTATGCTCTAAAACATTACACATTCTTGGAAATTACTTCAAGTTCCAGAGAGTGCATAAAGGTCCCACTGCTACTTTTTACAATAAAAAGCAGCTTACCTGGGGTGGAAACTTCTTTTATCTACGTTTTCTTCCTTCTCTGCTAGTGCTTCTGTTGCTGTTTCACACTCAGATCTATTTCATGGAGCACTTGCACATAAAAACTCCAAAGTCCAAAAGTTTTCTTGTAGCATCTTGTCAGCAGGAGCAACTGTTGCCTCCGTCCTTACAAAAGGATGTTCCCCTCAACTCTCTGTCACCATTACCATCTTTTGCTGTCTTTAAGACACTTAAGTTCAGTGGTTAGCAAGTTGCTTGGAGACATGTTACATCTGTACGCTTCTTCAGTTCTTGAATACTTCCAGTTCATTGCACCATGTTATCAAATCCCAAATAGCAGCTTCTGCTCACCTAGTAGTACCTACAGAAGAGGCTCTTGAAGCCTGGGATGTTATCAAGAGACATCCAGAAGTTCCCACACATGCTGACTACTCTGAGAATGGGAAGTAAGCTGCACAATGCATACCGTGACACCTGACAGTGGCTTTCAGCCAAGCAGACTGTACGGAATATAGAAAGAAGTCCACATTGACTAGCTACCCCAGCAATGCCCAGTTTTCCCCAAGACAACAGCAGGACAACAGTTAGCACGTGCTTTCACGTATCTAGTGATATGCAGCTGACTGAGACTGGAACAACTGGGACTTGCTCATTATTAAGGCCTCCTAAAGCATACAATACCTGAAATATTATTTAACATAACCACTAAACAAATTATTTTGTGAGTGGATGCAAGCAGCAAAATAAGCAACTGAAGGAGAGTAAGAGGCCCTTTAACATGGTGAATTTCTTGAGGCCATTCAATGGCTTTCATGCTCCTCCTAAAACACGGATCCAGAAATACACATATGAATAAGTTTTGCCCCATTCCTTAAACTTGAGTAACAGATGCATATTTGCCTATGGCCCAGGTGGCTGGCAGGACAGAGGTTTGCAGCTTTTTTATCTAGGGGTGACTAGAGTAAATGCATTCATTTGTTACGGGTCAGCAACACCTTTCTGTACATTTTGACTGCATATAGCACATTTTAAAAGGCATCAATGGCTAGCAGTTAACACTCCAAAGAAACCAACTATAGACAATCATATAAAAATATTACCTATACAAAATAACTAAATGCACACATACATGTTATCAAATCCCAAATAGCAGTTATACTATGTTAACATAATTAACATAGCTATCAAAGGCAGTATACTAAATTGTAAACCTTGAATATATTTAATCTAATTGATCACACAAAAGAAAACTGTCTCCCATAAAAAGTATGCAAAAGTAAATTAGGTATCATACAGAAACGCACCTCCCACTGCTCCTATATATACACACACTATAGAAAGTATACTGTATACTATAGTTTGATATACTTACATCCATTTTCTATATTTAGTAATGCATAACAAAAATCTTACTTCAGATAGTACTCAAGTGCATATAAAAATCTTACAGGTATCTCTACCTTTTTGCCTTGAAATCTTCTCTACAGTCTCAGCAAAAGACACAGACATACATCAATCATTAACCCAGAAAGCAGTTAACTGGCCTGTTTGTCACATTCTGTCTTCTAGCCAGTAATAATTAAAAGTATCCATACAATTTTCAATTAATTTCAGGTGCTACTTACACTGGGAATGACCTGGAGGTCGTGTGTTACTAACACTACTCTCAAAGGAAGAGTGGAAGTTGTGTATAGTTTCTTGTAATATCTGTCTCTCTCGTCCCTGTAAAAGCACAATAAATTAAAATAAGGTATTCTTAAATTTCTGTTTAAAAGACAAATTTAATAAGAGTTCATAAAAAAAAAAAAAAAAGGGTGAATGTGTGTCTATGCCCAGAGAGTCAGTGTACTATTAGGAACAATAGCAAAAATTTACTTCAAGGTTTTCTACATATTTGGGAGGTAATCTTTTCCTGAAACTACCACACAGCAATAGAAACATTTTCATTATTTTCTTCATAGCTTTATAGCATGGAGCATCACCCACCTCCCCTAATTTTTAGCCTCATCACTTGCTGCTGTTGATCTTAACTTGGGGAAATTACGTTTTGTTTATCTCCGCTTCCAGTATCAGAGAGAGAATGGACCTCAAGACTGAAAAAGCAACTAGGAAGTGTGAGCAGGCCTAGTTAAAGAGATGCTCCAGTCTATAACCCCTCTGGCAAGAACATTGCTTACCACATGCCATTCTTAGCAAATTTGTTTATGTCAATGTAAAGTTAAAAGGCAATAAAAATAAAAGCAATGAGAGAAGTACTATTTACTTAATCACAGAGAAATCAAAAACTGTTAGGCAAAACAAAGGAGGCCCTTCCTTTTAAGTTATATAACTGGACTATAGTGGCCAGAGAATTCTTTTTAGCATCACTGAAATCAATATTCAGTAACTGCAATATTGCCAACATTCATGTTACCAGCAGCTTCTCATAAAATTTCCAATACTCTGTAAAAGAACTGTACGGTAACTGAACTAGGAAAAAGCTACTGAAAGAGAACAGGGAGTACCACAAAAGAAGATATTTTTCACTAATCAAATACATGAAATATTTTTGTTTGGAAAACATTAATTTGGCTTTTCTAACTAACATCTGCAATTGAATTTTGAAATGTATGTTGAATTAACAACATAACCAAACCTTGAATTAATTTACTAAATACAGCACTTCAAAATGTACCTTTCCTGCATTCAGCTCAGAAATAGCGGCCAAAATTTGCTGCCTTGATCCATCAGTTTTAATACCCAGCTCTTTCAGATCACCATCAGTAAGTGTAAGGAAGGCTTCCATATCCACCTGCATATGAAAAGAAAAAAAAAGAAAAAACGTAAGACAAATTTACCTAGGCAAAGATTCACTATTACAGGTTAAAAGTTTGTTGGGTTTTTTTTTAGTTGTATAGACTTACTGTAAATATTGTGCACACAAAAATTTTTAATGAATTATCAGCACCAAATGGTACCCACTCTACCATTGTTAGGTTTTAAATCTGCTGTTTATTCATAGAATCATAGAATGGTTTAGGTTGCAAGAGCCCTTGATGATCATCTAGTTCCAACCCCCTGCCATGGGCAGGGACACCTCCCACTAGACCAGGTTGCTCAAAGCCCCATCCAGCCTGGCCTTGAACACCTCCAGGGATGGCGCATCCACAACTTCCCTGGGCAACCTGTGCCAGTGTCTCACCACCCTCATAGTGAAAAATTTCTTCCTAACGTTTAATCTAAACCTGCCCTCTTCCAGTTTAAAGCCATTCCCCCTCATCCTATCACTACATGCCCTAGTAAAAAGTCCTTCCTCAGCTCTCCTGTAGGCCCCCTTTAGGTACTGGAAGACTGCTATAAGGTCTCTCCAGAGCCTTCTCTTCTCCAGGCTGAACAGCCCCAACTCTCTCAGCCTCTCCTCACAGGAGAGGTGCTCCAGCCCTCGGATCATCTTCATGGCCCTCCTCTGGACTCACTCCAACAGGTCCATGTCCTTCTTATGTTGGGGGCTCCAGAGCTGGATGCAATAGTCCAGGTGGGGTCTCATGAGAGCAGAGTAAAGGGGCAGAATCACTTCCCTCAACCTGCTGGCCACACTTCTCATGCAGCCCAGGATATATCTGGCCTTCTGGGCTGCAAGTGCACATTGCCAACTCATGTTGAGCTTCTCGTGCACCAATACCCAAACCTGATTATTAATCAACTAATTCTGATAGTATTTTTAAAATATTAATGGATGTTTTTTCTTTTCAGATGAGCTCCATCAATACAAAATATATACGCTCCAGAAAAATTCCTGTACTTACAGTAGCAGCTAGTTAAATAAGCCCAAGATTTCTCTCTTTTCTTCCTCCTCCCTTCCTCCAAGTATTTTTTTTTAATTTCAGAATATTGTGTGTACTTTTCCAGTGTCTCCTGAGGAAAACCTAAGGTTTGCTCATATATCAGGGTTTTTATTATATCAACACATCCATAAGGCTGTGATTCAAACAAACACCTAAAACTTTTTATATTGATATAACCTTCACACAGAGAGAATATTAATTTCTACAAAATGCTCCCTTGCCTATCGTGTATAGGAATGATAATAAGCCCAGTGTATTGTGATGCAGCTAAATAATCTGTGTTTGTGGTGCAATGTCAATTTATTGTATGTCCATTCACTACCCTTTGCCTTTGGCCAAACAAACACACAATTATTGCTCACATCTGATACTGTCTTAAACATTGTAATGAATTAATTTTACATATTTTCAGCAATGTTTCCTTTCATTGCATCCTTCAGGCAAGTCACTGTCACCGGCCTCGTCTACAATGATGCTTAGGTTCCCCAATCTATTTCTCCTGTTGCTTATTCATAGTGGATGAAGAAGAGAAAGCAGTCATCTCGGTGACTCACACCCTGCTGTTCTCCAATCGGCAAATGAGGTTCCAGCTGTGATTCCAGGGATGATACAGTATATCCTACTAACTGTTTAGCCACATTTGGTACAAACATATATAGAAAAAGCAGAATTTAAAAACAGAGAAAAAAAAATCTGAAGCACCTATCTGTATCAAAACTGTAGGTTCAGTGTAAAAAGTACTGATATTTGCAGTATCCTATAGAATGCCAAGAGTACCACTTGGTCCAAGTTTCAAGGTCCTCTCTGCAACCAGAAATGGCTGTAAAATTTTAAATGTGAGATTCTGGATTGCAATGCTGATGCAATGTGTGTCACACCCTACTTTTTCTAAAACAGTAAAAAATAAATCTTAAAAAAGATGTACCTCTTGTTCCTCAAAAATAGGCTGATACTTCTCAAGTGACAATTTTTTAAGGATGCCAGTCAGCTCATCTGTAATAACAGAAAAGAAAAAGAAAATTAAAAAACCCACATGGATCAGGAAAGATTTTACGTATCTCTGCATTGTTAACTGCTGAAAATGTATATTAAAACATACATTCCACACAGTGATACATGATAAAAAGAAACAAACAATCACATTTATTCTACATCAGAAATTAAAATACTGGGTTATTGTGTTCCTACCTACTTCTGTATACTGTAATTCTACCTAGTCTTACCTTGCTAGGATAAAAATCTTTCTGTTGTATTGCTCTTTCTTCTCCATTAAAAGGATCTTAAAAAACCCTATGTCTGACAGAGCCAATGTCAGCCGGCTCCAAGACAGACCTTCCACTGGCCAAGGCTAAGCCCATCAGTAATGGTGGTAACACCTCTGTGATAACATATATAAGATGGGGGGGAACCTGCTGCACAATAGCAGCTGGAGAAAACAGGGAGAATATGTGAGAAACAACTCTGCAGACACCAAGGTCAGTGAAGGAGGAGGAGGAGGAGGAGGAGGTGTTCCAGGCACCATAGCAGAGATTCCCCTGCAGCCCCTGGTGAAGACCATGGTGAGGCAGGCTGTCCCCCTGCAGCCCATGCAGGTTAATGGTGGAGAAGATATCCACCTGCAGCCCATGGAGGACCCCACACTGGAGTAGGTGGATGTGCCCAAAGAGGGCTGTGAGCCCATGGGAAGCCCATGCTGGAGCAGACTCCTGGCAGGACCTGCGGACTTGTGCAGAGAAGAGCCCACGCTGAAGCAGGTTTGCTGGCAGGACTTGTGCCCCTGAGGGGGACCCACACTGGAGAAGTCTGCTCCTGAAGGACTGCACCCTGTGGAAAGTAACCACACTAGAGCAGTTCGTGAAGAACTGCAGCCTGAGGGAAGGACTCGTGTTGTAAAAGTTTGTGGAGGACTGTCTCCCGTGGGAGGGACACCACGCTGGAGCAGGGGAAGAGTTTGAGGAGTCCTCCCCCTCAGAGGGAAGGAGCAGCAGAGACAACATGTGATGAACTGACCACAACCCCCATTCCCCATCCCCTAGCTCTGCTTGGGGGGAGGGGGTAGAGAAAATGGGCGTGAAGTTGAGCCCAGGAAGAAGGGAGGGGTGAGTGGAAGGTGTTTTAAGATTTGGGTTTTATTTCTCATTACCCAACTTTGATTTGATTGTAAATAAACTAAATTAATTTCCCTGAGTCGAATCTGTTTTGCCCATGGCAGTAACTGCTTGGTGATCTCCCTGTCTGTATCACAACACACAAACCTTTCATTATATTTTCTCTCCCCTGTCCAGCTAAGGATGGGGAGTGATACAGTGGCTTGGTGGGCACCTGGCATCCAGCCAAGGTCAACTCACCACAATCTGAACCTCTTCACCTTAATTGTCTCACATCCAGGCACCCTGAACACATTAAGTCCAGCTAAGATGAAACTGAGGCAGAATTTGATTTTCATATGCTTACCTTCCAAGGCTAACAGCACTTGGTATTAGGTTTCCTCCCAAAGTCTCAGGAAATTAAAAGTTGGAGGACCTGATAGTGACTCTTCCCACACATTTAAAATGTGACTAGCCAGTTTAAAAGCGTAAGTGCAGTTTTAGAATAACCCGCCATCATCTCTCTTGATTAAATACTATCTCTCTCAACTAAGGATTCTGTTCATTCTTATTGCTTTACTGTCACAAGTGACTTTTTTTTTTCCCCTGGAAGTACCAAAGCGGCCAGTTAAACTAAGGAGTCAAAGTCAAACTGAAGAACACAAATGATTACATTACACAACCAAACTATATTTAATACTCCCCATATAAAATCACTTTCCTTGTAAAGACATGACGAATCCATTCCCAAATATACTTTTATTTTATGTTCACTTATTTGTCTTTTTCTTTCATCATCAGTAGAAACGTGAGAGAGAAACTCGCTCTCTAAGCTTCTCAAAAGACATCGGATATTTTGAGATGGACACACTTTTCTGTGCACCATTCAGGAAGCCTCCTTCTTTACATGGAAGAGCTCACAGAAAACCGGAGTGAAAAATTCTAGTTGAGTCTTATTTTCTGTTAGGGTTTTGGTATTTTACCTCAAGGCCAATTAATTTGGTATGCTTAACATGATCTGTAAAGGTTGGCATGGTTTGAGGCTAAAACCTTTAGTACCCTAACTGAGATTAATCCATGGGAAAAGGTAACCAGCTTTAAAAACAAAGCATGAGAACTTCTCCATGCAGTCTGATGTAAAATATCATCTTACAGAAAGAAAATAAAAGCTTTATTACAAGCCCTTATATATATTATTAACCTTTTTTTCTTTCGGGTTGTTAGTTAGCCTTCTAATTTTTCATTGCACTGATGTGCTTAAATTATAGGTTGTGATATGGGAAGAAACTTTCAGGGGATCTGAGCCCAGAGCCTTGCTGTCATAAACAACCATAACATCTAACACTTTTCACAGAGACAATGCTTTCAGCTGTAGGCCTTTCATGTTTTCTTTTCCTCTTTCCCTTTTTTTTCCAGTATTAAACACTAATTTTGAACAAAACCTGAAACCTCTCAGTTTTACAACTCTTGCATAACACATTGTTCCTCCTTTCCTTTTTCACTTAGGCTTTCTTTTGCTCTAGTCATGTCTTGTCTCCCTACCTACATACCTAGAAAAATCAAAGGTTCTCAGAGCTCTTACTACTTCTGCCACATCACTCCTATTTAGCACCTCTTTTGTACTACTCTGTAGTAGTAGAGTAAGATTACCTTTCTCCAAGTTTTCAGAGCCTCCTTTTACTCTCACATGGTTTCGTCTCTCATGATTCTCTACATCACTGGTTCTCAGAATAGGGACAAGCTGTTGATGGTCCACCAAGTGGTTGCCTAAAAAGAAACCAGGCACACCTCTGAACCCTGCTGCCTACTGTTCCTTCACAGTAATATTCAATGCAAATCAATTTTCGAATTAATTTCAATTTACTTGAAAGAAAAGTTAACATTGCAGGGCTTCTGTACTTATTCTTCCAATTACTGAGCATTTGTACTGTTGTTGCTGAATCAACTCATAGTAAGAGAAGCCCTTGAATTAAAGGACCATATAACTACGAGACAGCTTACAAGCACAACGAACCCAGAACTACTTAGGCTTCTGACAACCTATTCCTCTGCTACACAGGAAACTCACTGTATCATGGCACTAGTGGTGCAGCCATAAAGCTCGGCTTCTCCAGGTGAGATTGTAAGAGCTGATAACTTGGGGAATTCCCCTTGTTATCCGACAGCAAGTTCTCTTCCTTTTATATATTTCTAAACTGACAACTCTTATGTTATCAGGCCATCATTATAAAATGGCACTAACTAAAACGTGAAAGAATTTTCTCCAGCAATCAGTACAACATGTTACAGCTAAGCCATGATAAAAGGATGGAAAGCGGGTCAAATGTCAACTCTCTTTAGTGTCAAATGGAAATACAGTGACAACGGACAAACTCAGCATAAATGAAAACAAAACCAAATCAATATGGACACTTTCAAAAAAACCCCCCCAAAAAGTACAAAGTGTCTCCTGCAGAAACCAGATAAAAGGTATCTCCATCTCTTATTTAAAAGATTGTCAGATGTGTTATTTTTTTCACTTTTTTGAGATGTTTACAAAAGAAAACAAAGTAATTGATATCCTGTTTCCAATGCAACATGACTTTTTAAAATAAAGTGTTGTAATTTAGACCTAAAAGTTCAACTTAAAAGACAGTAATCTTATTGGAAAAGTAGTAACATTATTATCCTTTCTTATGACTGAAAGTTAAAAATAAGGTCAAAATAAGGCTACCGCTGCCATTTTAAAAAAATAAATGCAATACAGCTCTTAAAAATCAATCGCATGCAGCTATGACTTGCTAGGAATCAAAACTGTATTTCTGTAGCGATATGCTTCACTGCATTTGTTAAAAAAATAATCATTTTGAATGTGGAGAAAGTGCATTTTTCTACCCTCAGCAAAGGGTGAAAAACAGGATTTAAGCCAGAAAGAGGGGAAGGAAGGAGGCCACGTAAGGGTGATCTATGCTGGCTTTGAGATGGTACCAATCTCCCTCTAAATGTAAGGGATGATAGCTTTGGGAAGAGAAATAGCCAGTTACTGCAGGAATATCAATTTCGCAGTAAGAAACACCAAAATATTCTTTCTAGAAAGAAAAAAGTTCTCACTTATGCAGATACACACTAATCCAGCACAGTTATAGCTTTAAGCACTTCGTGCTCCTGATTAATGAATGTCCCATAATTACAGCGACCTACTCACCATCTTCTGTAACAGTACCACTGCTGGAACCATTGCTCTTGGCCTGTCTGTGAGAAGAAGAGAGAGAGGACTCTGTGTTGTGAACCTTAGGAGACGGGGAGGGTGATGGGGAAGGTGTGAGAGTTGGTGATGTGCTTTTAGATGTAGATGAAGTCCCAGATGGAGGTCTTTTATTCATCTCCAGTTTTTGCTGTAGTTAATGATATAATCATTTCAGTTAAAAAAAAGAAAAAGTGTTTACCCATATATGATGCTTCAATATTACTTAAGTTGCTTATCATTTCTCCAGAGTATATAGTCACAACCAGAAGTTTCTGCTTGATTCATATTGAAATAATTGGAGCAATACT
Source organism: Charadrius vociferus (assembly GCF_000708025.1). Lineage (NCBI taxonomy): Eukaryota > Metazoa > Chordata > Aves > Charadriiformes > Charadriidae > Charadrius > Charadrius vociferus. The sequence goes on along the minus strand of NW_009648539.1, from coordinate 4,856,258 downwards.
GATTTATCCCAGGTGAGAGTCTGTCCCCCCAAATTCATCAAGAAAAACACATTTATTAAAGTTGTAATTTTGGAATAAAAAAATTATTTCTTATCAAGCAATACTATATACAAAGAGTACAATTATTCTTTTTATAAAAGCTAAAATTAATTTGACTCTGAAAAAAAGGTCTTCTTCATTCAGAAATTTAATTAAATAAATAAAGCATCAATCAAAGCTTTTAAAAATATATCAGATGCTAATTTAAAGTAGCACTTCATGCTGGATTAACCAGAAATATGTAGCACGCATAAACTAGGTTTCAGGTGTATTTAAACCCCTTGCTGCACTGGAATGAAAGTTTCCAGTCAACCCTTAAACTTGTTATTACCTAACATGAGTCAAATTATTAAAATTTCTTAGATATTTTGCAAATACATAATACATTTGGAGGCATGGAAAAGAGGAAAACAGGCAAATTAAAATAAAGAATAATAGATATGTATGTACATCAGCCTTTTACAAAGCTAATGTACCTCATCTCCTAAACTCCTCAATATATGTACCACTTCACACATTTCCATGTTTGCATTACATGACCTAAAAAGAAGGCTCAGGTGATTTTCTCCTGGATTCCTGAATTCAGATTTTAACTTAAAATACCTTTTGTCAGTCAGGCTGCTCCAAGAAACACATAAGGAAAAAATTGAGCTGGGTAAGAAGGCAAGAAAGGAGAATGATGGTGGTTCCTGCCTCTCTACAATTTTGCTTCTGTGCTATGGTATAAATGGAACTTTTCTAGTAAATGAAAGAGATCGTATTAAAAAGATAAAACTGATTTGAACGGTAACATTCTTCCATTACTCTATCTTATGCTAGAATGTACCACCTCCTTAGCCCTGCATTGAATTGCCCAGAAGTAATGTCGCATGATACGAATTTGAGAGGTCTCTGAAACGCATAGGGAACTAATTTTGATTTTTTGTCCCAAATTTCCCTGTATTCTGTTATTGGCCGTGGTCTTCCCTTCCTTTAAGGCTTCTACAATCCCACCCCTCATGGATAACTTCTGCAAAATGACCAGTGTAATATCACAGCATTTTTAGATCAGCTATTTCTAAGTTTAGACAGCATGATCCTAATGGGAGGGCACAAACAATTCCACAATGGATACAGACATTAAATTTTCAGCATTTATATTGTTGATTAAAACAGCAAAGTAGACCGTTTAAGCTTTTGCAGCCAGTGTGGATTCATATGTGGTTGTGTACTCCCAACAGACACTGATGTCCCAAATATCACCTCAGACGTGATACATGAACCTCTATAGCGAGATCCAAACTGATTACGTGTATTGTTATTGGTGGATAGACTGAAACTCATCTAGACATGTAAGCAAAGAGCACTGAAACAGCTGTTGCCTTTCCAACATACTGGCATAATTTTTATTTAAAAACCTTTTCAACAGTATGATGAAATGCCTTCCCAGAAGATGATCTGCAGGGCATTGCACCTCACTACTTCTTTATCCCTTAATGTCTTCCACTGTGAGTGGGAATAATAGTTAAACTTCTTACTGGCAGCATTGTTGCAACAACAGGCGCCAAGATCTGCAGCTCAAAGCTCACAAGCACAAGTATTAACTCTCAATAGGCCAACTAATATAACTGGAGAAAAATAAGATTTTTGGGACACACAAGCAGCTCTTCTGAAATGACTTCCAAGTTAAAAACAAGCTGAGAGGAACTGCTGAGAGTTTAATTAGAAATACATTGGCAAGACCACCCCTGTAAGAAAAAGCATTTGGTAGCTGTTCAGTAGAGAAGACTTTAATGAGGGAAGAGGATAATAAAGTGGCTTTGTCTACAGGAAAGAAAGAGACAGATCATTTACAACCCGGGGAGCAGTTACATGGGATAGAAAAGGAGGAAAGATTATCATGTGCCAAAGAATCAGTATGAGCCCATAGCTTTTGGGGGTCCAGCACAGTTATAAATTTTAGCTCCCAATCTCATCTTTGAAAAGCAATAAGTAGTCCCTTCAGAATCAGCATCAGATTCACACTTTTGTTTTTCTGATTTTTGTCCTCCAGAAATTGCAATTAAATCACTGAACAACTTTGTAACTTCATTTATCATTGACATTTACTGATTAAATATAGATAATTCTTACTGTTGCCAAATAAGACATCACAGAATGAGGCAGCAAATGTAATAATTTTATACACTGGCCAGTTTTTTTCCTCGGGCAAAACTTTGAGAAGAATCTCATGAAAAGATGCAAAGATAACAAAACGAAGCAAAACGAGCTGTTGGGAGATTACACAAGCAAAAAGTTGAGAAATTTTGCTCTTGGTCATATACTCGAACATTTTCAGAGTACCAGACATTAGAAATAAAACCCCAAATGATCTGCTTTTTTTCTCTTGCTCTCTGAAATGTAATGTTTCTCTGTGTGAATAAACCCATACATTTCACAATAGTGCATCACATCTTCTGTTACGATACTGCTTTCTAACTTGTGCCTCTGCAGATTTTGAAGATTTAAAATCTTAATCCTTAAAAATTTTGTACAAAGCAGCTGTTAACTTGAAAGTACACGCACAAAAATGGGCAGGTCATGAGGGTAAAGCTATTCCAGAAAATTGATAGGTAAGACAGCGCAGATAATACAGCCTGCACTCAGGAGCAAACCCTGACTTTGGTGATGACAACTTAATGTTCATACTGTTTAAAAATAACACCTCGTGGAGCAGACTGGATACACGCATATTGTTGTGGTGGGCAGATCTTGGTAAAAATTACCTCATGCTCTGCACTGAGGTTGTGCCTTCGGTGGGAACCTAGCTGTACCACTTCAGAGTGAAGCCCAGGAATAAGTAACATAAAACACTGGACTCAATCAAGGACATAGCAAGAAATAATTAGAAACCAAAATAACAGTGCAGATCTGCCATAAGATCAAGTATTACATTTACTGTTTTTAAAATACAGTGAAATTAATAATAAAGCACAAGCATGTTTTATTATTAGGTCTGATCTTTTGTAGATTTGTAATTAAAAGGAAGGTTTGTGGAGCTGAAAAGTTTCCACTACTGTAACAGGTGTTCATTCATTTTAGGCTGTTCAATGTCATGCAGTTATACTTATCAACCACCCATGACTGAGAAATGACCTACTAAAATTAGCCAATTTGGAAGTACAAACATTTACAGTTCTCTGTACCTTTACAACATGTCCATTGCCAACAATTTGAGCACAATGCAAATCAGACAGAGTGGATGAAGGAGTTGACTGGACTGGACTATGCTGTTGGCTGGGTTTCTGTTCAGGTAAGCCTGCTGCTTTTCTTCTTTGGGCTGCAATCTGAGACAAAACATTATCTGCACTGCCACCTAAGAAAAAAATAAAATAAAAACAGAGTCAAGGAAACCATCATTTTAAAATATTTATTAATTCTTAATTCACCCCTCTCCACCATTCACCTTCTTATAAAAACTGACTGGATGTAGTAAGAGAGAGAATTGTAAGTTTCAGACCTCTTCAGCAGCTTTCAGGAAACCGAACAAAAACTGCAGAAGAAGGGAAGCCAGCCTCATCTATACACACACAGAGATGACTTTCATACTCTTTGGATATAGGTTTCATGAGCTACTCACCATACTGTGTTTTCAGCTGCCAGATACAATGCTTGCAGCTTTGTTTTTAACTGAATACTCATTTTTATTTTAAACAATAAGCAAGCAACATAGGTAAGAAAAGGAGGCAGCTCTGTGAAATTTATGTTGCAATGAACGAGCATCCACCTGATTCATCATGGATGGACTCAATAAAATCAACATCTTTTTTCTGAGACAGGGGCTAACCTATGAGACTTCTATAACAGATGTGAGGCTTTTGTTCCCGTATGTAGATGTCCAAAGTCCAATCCTGTTCCAACAAAATTTATGGAAGTTTTGCTTATAGAGCAATAGGAGCCCTTAGAAAAGGTTTGATATCTTCTACCATCACCACAAACATTATTTTTTTAGCTGAACCAGATACAATTGACTTTCTTTTTAAATAAAAGCAGTATGGTACCTGATCTGTTATGCAGTTCTCCTCCATGCCTGTTAATTCCTGCAATGTTATTGGATCCACCAGAAGAATGGGGAGAATGGTTGAAGTTGTTGGAATTTGAAGGAGATGCAGGTCTTCTTGCAAATGTTGGTAATTTGACTGGTCTAGTACCTTTGCTAACAGATGTCTGGAAAAAAAAAAAAGAAAAATAATTTTCATCTTTCTTATTTGAGCAAAACAAAGATCAAACTTCAACTGCTATTTTATTTATCATAACTTCTGAAATTTCCACTGAAGAACAAAATTAGTATTTCCGTACACATTTTGTTTGCTTACTATGTCAGAGTTCCCACTGCTGTTAAAGTCATGCTTGATCGCTCTCTGCGGCCATGCAGTTCTCATCTGTTCAGCTTTGCCATCTTTGCTGAGTCGCGTTCGGTCAGAATTCCAAAGCTCAAAACTTGAGGGTGGTAAGAAAGGGGGTATCACTGCTTTCAGTTTATCGCTGGGCAGCCTGGTAAATGGAGCACTACTTCTCAACTGAGAGAAGGAAACAAAGAAAGGGAAAAAGAAAAGACCCTGTTCTTAAGAAAGGTTACTGAGAGCTGATGATGTAGTTTCAAAACTGTAAGTTAAATAAAAAGATAGAGACAAATGCATTTTTAAACAAAATAAGGTGGAAAGAAGACACAAAGGTAGTATTTCTGAAGATGTACAATACACAATAATACCAGAATCCAATGGACATTCTGGCACCTATCAGTATGCTCACTCATTTAACGCAATGAATATAGTTCATTACATGGCAGAAACTGTCTCCTCCTTCACTGAGCTGAATCTTGCTTCAAATTGACAGTAACAGGAATGTTAACAATTAACTCCTAAGGAAATAGCAAGGTAGTCCTCTCTCTATTCACAGAGAGGACACCCGGAAACAGTGACAACTGCCTGTTCCTGCTGCATGTGTTCTCCAGAAAGAGAAAAAAAACAACACAACTGATTTGGCTCCCTGGAGTTCGTTCAGTGAGTCACATCAAAAGTTATTTAATCTTCTTAAAAAAGAACATACAGGACAACCAGCCAAATTTAATGACATCTCCAGGGACTAAGCTGTAGGGGGAATTTAAAGCTACAGCATAACAAAAGAAGAAATAGAATAACACAAATAAACATCCCAAACTAAATATTTCATAGTTGCCTCTACTAGTAATTTCTCACTTTCACATTGTACTGTGTTCCATCCATGTTTTCCTCACAGTATACTTCTTGTCAGCAACTACTCAGCTGTTCCACCTATTTTACTAATTCATTGCTGATCATACAAAAGTATGTAAAACTCTTGAAAAAAGTCAGTACTTGTGAACAGCTCCCATACTGTACTACTTGTAGTACTTCCTAGTCTAAGAACTACTGATGTACCACAGCCTGTCAGTTCCTGCCTAGTGACTACTAACAAATGATAGTTCTCTTCCTAATGGTGACTTGGGTAGGAAGCTAGAAAAAAAAAATAAAAAAAAAAAGGGAGCTGCGTGACACTCTGAATCAGGCTGAACATACCAAGAACACTGCAACATACCATGGTTGTCAATAATTCATCCTCTTTTCCTCCTTTTGCAGTGTTTACACCTGAAAAATATATAAATGATGTTTTATTGTTTACATGCTCCTACTGTTGTTCTCAAGGATAGTTTATTGTTTTCAAACATTAAACAGCTTTATCCTCAATAAGCACACAGAACCAAGATTTCCAGTGACACCGTCATGTAACTAAATTAAAGTTAAGCTAATAGTCTTATTTCACATCACAAACTGGGGGGGGTTGCATGGAGAGCTGTGTAATTTCAGTAGATGTGCTTCACAATTTGGACTTTTCCAATCCCTTTTTCTTCTCAGAATTATTTATTTGTTTCAGTTAATTCAGTTTCATTATATAAATTAGTTTATCAAAGATACTACCAACTTTTGAGTGACCCATCTCTGCTGCCCAATTTAATGATGCTTGCTACAACAGTAACGTTGTTATATTAGCATTTTTCTACTTCAATGATGCTGCGCTCATCGTTCAGCACAGAATCACAGAATGGTCAGGGTTGGAAGGGACCTCTGGAGATCATCTAGTCCAACCATCCTGCCAGAGCAAGGTCACCTACAGCAGGTTGCACAGGACAGCGTCCAGGCGGGTTTTGAATGTCTCCAGAGTGGGAGACTCCACCACCTCTCTGGGCAGCCTGTTCCAGTGCTCCACTACCCTCAGAGTAAAGAAGTTCCTTCTCATGTTAAGATGGAACTTCCTATGTTCAAGTTTATGCCCATTACCCCTCGTCCTAGCACAATCAACAGTCAGGAGTAGAAAAATCTCTCTACACACTACAGACGCATTACATGTCTTTTCAGTTATACCAAGCGAAATAAAAACTAAATCAATAAAATAGAAACAGTATCATCTTGACTATCGCACAAGAGCTCACATCCCACAAGACAACTCTGGCTTTACCACTAGCTTTGTTATTTGTGATCCGAGCTGTAGCAGCATCAACGTTTCCAGAGGTGTCCATATCACTCTGTGAAACAGCTTTTATGGTGGAATTTAATGATGGTTCAGGCTCATCAGGAAATGGTACAAACTGACTGGAAGGAAACCCATGGCGCAACGTCTGAGTCAACTTCAGCTTGCGGAATCGATTGGACATCCTGCTCCACCAGGACTAGATTGATAAGAAGACACAACAATTTAGTTCCAACTAAAAGAAAAAAAGAGGAAAAGAAATATACAATTAAGTAGGCCTTACAGCAGCGATAAATCTGTCAAGGAGTTTTTGAGATAAACCACAAAAGCAATCTTAAAGTGGTTTGCAATTAGCAATAGAATCCTTCACCAAAATTTCTATGCATAAGATTAATCTCTTTCCTTATTTTTCATCTGGCAAATACCTTACAATATTTTTCCATGCTATCTGGAAGGACAAGGCAGATAAAAGGGCTATTTGAATGGGAAATTTTTACAGCTACATGGCAAATACTTAGTCTTCCCATTAATGTCCAATTTCACCATCCATTCTTACACTCTCTGGCATCAATGAACTGGCACATCTATTTTCTCTTTTTTAGAGGTGTGCACAGAAGTTTATCTGATCTGCATGAAAGCTTCTCCTTAAGATTTTCAAAATCAGTGGCAAACTGGAAGAGTTCTGATAGTATTCCTGTCAGACTAAAGACCCACAATCCATACAGTGCTGCTATACAGATAACATACACCCTGTCAGACTGGAAAGACTATAAACTGAAAAAGAGCAAGGCAAGGAAAAATCAGCTGTGAAACAACACAGACCTTAGGACAACTGCACCTATAACCTCCATCCACACCACATAATTGGAGACTGTTAAACGAGAAGACCCGTCTTCTCTTAAAATAAAATTTATTCAAATATTTACACTCTTACACATTTTTACAGGCAGATAGCACAAGATGCTTTAATTATTTAGCAGGACATTTCTCTAGACTATACGAGACCTATAGGCTATATTAAGAAGACCTATGCAATCTGTAGTAAAGATTATGTGGCTTGCAGGCAAGTCACATTATAAATATCTTCTGATTATTTCTTAGTAAAGCTTCTTCTTCCCTTTCTAGAACACTTAAAGAAAATAATAGTCATGTAAAGGTGATGATACTTAATCAAGGCAGCTTTACGTGATATCCAATCCAGATAACACATTATCCTAGTTTACTCTTCATTCTTAGCCATTCATTCTCACCATACATATTCCCCTCTCTCCTTAGCATTTAACATTTTTCAACTGCTTACTCATATATGTCTTCCCAACTGTCATACCGTAGAACTACGTAATATAAACTGTTAACTTATTCCCTGTAAATCAATCCTTCTAGCAGATGATCATTAAAAAGATTTTAAATCTGCACAGAGCATTAGTAATGGACAGAGTTCTAAGACCTTTGTATTTGTTTGGAGCCATAACTAATAAAGATTTACGTTATTTTCAGCAACAAAGACCTGATGGAAAAAGGCAAGAGAGACAAACAGTTCCGAGAATGCAATAAAACCCACTCAATTCAGCATTTATTCACCTTCCAAAAGGAATTGAAAGGGAAAAAAAAATCCATCTAGTTTTAACACAGAGTACAATGAGCTTATAAAAGAGGCTGCTTGCACAATGTGGTTTGTTTGTTACAGGAGCAAGCAAGCTTCAGTGAACAAAAAGATCACTTCTAACTTCCTATCATCTTTGTTACTCCTCTTCACAGTGCTTCTGCTTTGTTAACATATGCTCACACCACAAACTAACCCAAAATTACAGTAAGTACAGCCACTCTGCTACCATACAAAATACTACTGCTCTCCAGCAAGAAAGGAATGATGGTGGAGAGGTTCATGTTGTTCCTCTGGTGTTCAGAGTATGGTGGTCTGAGCTCTGAAGTTTCTGGTCTGCTGTTGCAGATGGTTGTGGCCTCTCCATATGCCCGCTATATCACACACATACAGAGGCTGGAATAAAGGGCTTTAAACTAGACTGAGGCAGCCAAGTAACAAAAATGCATTTGTGGTTAAAATTAGTGTCAGTCCAACAGCTGAAATCTAGTAGCAGTGGGAGAAGGCAATAGTATCAAAGAACAGAAAAACAGTGTTGCAACTCAAGAAATACCTTAGACATTTGTAACAATATTAGGAATGAAAGAAGAAGAGGAAGAACTGGAAACCTCTGCCCTGAAACAACTTTAATCTAAAAAAGAAACTGAGTGTGATTCATTCAATTCACACTGCTCCAATATTGACACTGCGAGTACAATTTGCTGAAGAAGCACAGACAGGAAGCAAAGAAAGGAAATAGAATTTTTGGATATGGAAAAGGCAGAATTTTGTTTTCAAGTCCACAAAATGGTGAGAAACAAAGTAGTTAACAGTTCCTGTGTAAAAGGGGTAAAGAATGAGATCATGGCTATCCACTACATAATCAGTAGGTAAAGGAACAAGGGTCTGTATTATGCATAAATTACAAATAAATGAAACACATAACAAAATAAAAAGTCTTCTTGTTAATGACAAAAGTGATCAAATACAAGACACAGAAAACTGGTTTTTTTTAAACTTCAAAAGCAACCTACTTGTAATCAGATATTTTAGTATGAATACCATTAACAGAAGGAAGGTAGGAATATATGTACACTTGCTTAACAGACTAAAAATATTTAAAAGAGCTTACATGAATTAAAACCAGACTAGATTGATTAAAATTACTCTAGAGTAATTATAGACAACACAAGCTCTGAACAAATTTTATCTTCAAGATAAGTTAAGAGGATGGAAGAAATTACAGAAATTAGGCAAAAGGCAAACACGTAATCACTACCCCCAAGAAGAAAATCTGAAAATTTACTGGTCAAAAAGTTTAACTTGAAAGGACATCACTGAAAAAACAAATCCTCACAGCAATTCCACTCCAATTTCAAAGAAAAAAAATAGCTATAAGAACAGTCAACTAAAATTGGAGTACATGTGGATTTTAATGGTGGGTTTAAAATTAAGATCACAATCAAAATTCAGTTCCAAACTTTTGAGCATTGTACCTTCCACAACTTAATTATGAGATCTATGTCTAGGAACTGAAACGCTTCGATGCAAACTCTTACTTAAAAGTCTTCCCTTTGCTTTGCCTTCTGACAAAGAAAAAAGCTGAACGCATGCTATATTTCATAAAAACAGGAAGCACAGTCAACGAGGAATTCAGAGCTATTCCCCCCACCCCCCAAAAAAAAAAAAACCAACCACCCAGTTACATATTAGATCCGAAGTACTTTTTAGCAATGACTTCCTCTGCTTCATTCATTACAGGAAACAATTCATCGGTTATTTATTAAAAGTGAATGTGTTTACCTTTAGACCTCCTTTGTCATCTGGCAACATTGGAACATTTAAGGATTGCCTACTTCTGGAACAAGGCAAAGATGATCTATTGTTCAGTTTATTCTTGTCTTTGTCTACTTGCATGCATGCTGATGCCAGTAACCGTACAAGCTCCGTGTCTAAAAGAAAACAAATTAAGATAATGTTTAATGTTTTCTTTCCCAAATTATGACTGATATGACTGATTATGACTTTCCCTATAAATCCCATGTAAGTAATAATTGATCTACCTCTCAAACACAAAGCAGATGAATCCCCAAAACCTCTTTTCTTGGCCTGTGCTTCCCACCCCTTCTCCCCACACAGTGAGCTGCAGTCTTACCATCACCTCTCTAAAGGTATTTATCAATATAAATAAACATGCTATTCAGTCAGAATCAGTCATGTGTGACCAAGTGAACTGCCTCCTCTCGCACTTTGTAGAAGTTAAGAACAGCATTGTGATGCTCCCTTTTCTCACCTGACGGAGAAGAGAGTAGAGAAAAATGAATATTCTTTCTTCAAGTGTAGGTTGCAGAAAAGAAGCTTGAAATTAAATCCCAAAGAGAAAGGAGATGTTCAGCCTGGACAATGAAGGGACTGAAAAGACACAGTAAGAAAAAAGGTGGACCAAAAAAGTGGTGGACCAAAGAGGAATAAAAAAGAACAAGTATGACATGAGGAAAGGAAAGCAAAAAAAAAAAAAAAAAAAAAAAGGAAAAAAAAAATCTGTAAAAGTGTATTTTATACAGAAATCAGGAAAAACTTTCAGAAGGGCAGACAGAACTGACCTATATATTCCTCTCGCTGAACAGGTAACAAGACAAATTACTCTGTCCTACAGTAAGTTAGTTATAAGAAAAAAGTATTCACTGTATTTGTTTTCTAAAATATCATACTCTTAGTGACCTACTTTTGACAAAGGGAAGGTGTCCACTAGTGACCAAAACCACCAAAATGAGTAAACACAGAGAAAACAAACATTTATTCCAACAGCAGTAGTGGATTTTGGCTTCAGATAAAGCGATTCAGGTACCAGGCAAGGCAAGGTTAACAATAATAAATCACACAGGCTAAACAAACTACAACGAACCCCAAATGTGTTTCATTGAAGCCTCCCCAAAACATGCTGCCTTTTTCTAAAGCACCCCCATAGAAACAACCTCAGCCCTGAAGTGTGATTTATTCTCAGCCTTTACAGACCCACTGAGAGGTTCAGCCAGGAATTCACTAGTTTTGTTCTGACTGCGCTCTCTTTAGTGCTGTCCCTTTACTGTTGTTTACCAAGCAGAAATTTCTGGCTCCAGTTGATCACTCTGTGCTAATGACACGACAGAATATCTGGGCCACCACAGTCAAATGCCACCAAACTGGCTCTGGTAACACAAACAACACGTTTTGGAGCATCTTCAAAAACAAAGGCAACAGGGATTTGCAAAATCTGTTATCCCATATATGTATACATTCATCTAACCAATTAACTCAAAACCCACCATTTTTCAGGCAGCATCCTTTCTTGATCCAGTCCAACATGGACCTCGGCTGATACTTCCTAGCAACTTTAATGTATTTTCTAGATTGGAAGTGATGTTAATTGGTTCATGTTGTAAATTTCTGCAGTGGTCTTTGAAATAACATACCTGGATCATTCAGCAGCATTATCAGGTCAAAAGCTGTGTATCCATTTTTTGCACGAAGATTGACGTCAGCTCCTTGATTTAACAAATACTTTACAACTTCTTTGTTTCTTTGAGGGAAGAAAAAAAAAGCATTGCTCATGTTACAATAAAAAAAAAAAAAAAGAGAAAACCCTAATACTCCATTTTCATTCTTTCATATCACTGCTCGTCAATTAAACATCAGTTTTACCTTTTCTATAGCTAACCAAGTCTAAAATTTGTCCACAAAGCTATTCAGAAGCTTCCACGATTCCTTTGTCAGTCACTGTTTACTCACTATGAATTACATTAATCAACATGCAGAAAGTCAGTCTAAAAAACCTAAACTGCTTCTTAAGGTGACCCTTTCGAACTGACTCTGGAATTTATTGCAAACACATTCCCAATGGAAGGCCATTAATGCCTAGGGCAAAAAAGCAGAAGGAAAGAAAAAGGTCAGTCCCATAGTCATCATATACCATCACTAGTACTTCAACACAACTTCATATTCAGAACACTTAAGAAATTGCATATAAAAAAGCCAAACTGACTGAAGATAATTTATAAACTCCACCAGTACTTCACTTAGAGATATAAAATACATAATTGAGAAGGCACATTATCACTTCCCTGAGCTGTTTAAAATGCAAAACCAATCAGCATTAAATGATAACCAGCACAAGCACCTTCCAACAAAAGCTCATAAAAGCTAGTTGCATGAAAGGAACTCACCATCCCATTCCCATTAGCCCCTCTCCCCTCATACACCTGAATAAATAAGCAGGACTTGCCTTGTGAGTTAAAAACAATACTGCAATTCAGCCCACAAAACAAGCAAACAGACAACAAAGCTAGGAAAAAAAATATTTAATACAAAACTCCTCCTGAGCAGAGACTGACCTCATATAAAAACAAACTCTGACACTCATAAGCAACACAGAACAAAAATGTTAAGTAAAATAGCTGACTGCAAACTCTAATACTGAAGCTGACAAACAGATCTCAGCCACTCCACTTCAGAGCTTTACTTCTTATTGCATAAATTAAGTTTTCACTTCTGAACTCACTACAGATAAAAATCAACCTAAAATGGAGGAGGAATGTTCCTCCTCTCTTCTAACAAAATTCTGCTTACCCCCACCACAGCTCGTCTGCGTACTTCCCATTACTCTTCTTCTCTTCCTTAAAACTGTGTCACCCCCTCATCCTGCTTTCCAGTCCTGCACCTTGAGGGCACATAGAGACGCAATCCTTTAGCGTCCCTCACTCACACAGACCTTGTCTGCTCTGTCCTTCAAACCAGAGACCCTCCACACCACTCTTGGTCCTGACAAGGGGTAAGGTGAGGCTCTGAGGAGTCTAAAGATTTCCAGTTGTTACAGAAATTTGCAACTGGCTCATGCCAGCCAAGGAGAGAAGCTAGGACGTAAAGTATAGAATTACAAGGGTAAATATTTATTCACGCAGATGAGGTGCCCCAGCCAAATCAGGGCACGCTGAATGTGGTTTTACACAGGGTTCTTGTACCTTTCAAGCATTCAGGTACAACACAATTTGAATAATCACCAACATCCACACTATCAATTACTAATCATGGTAAAACTTTGCAAAGCAACTCTATTTCTGCAGCATTCTTGCTGTTTTGTCTCTTCATCCACGTATCCCTGGAGTCGCTCTTGCCATGGTTACTTATCTATGATGCCAGACAACAATGACAGGGTTTCAAAGATTTCTAAGAGGGGCTATGATGCTGCTGTTATCTTGGTTGACTAGGGGTATCTTTTATCCTTCATGGAAAGCTCTTAAGCTTCCAAGAAGCCAAGTCCTTACTTCCAGGGATGGGATGTCCTTCTACTGAGCTGGTCTTCTTTAGTTTGTTTTACTTAAGCATGAATAATATCAAAGTCTCCAATAAAATTCCACTACCTCAAACACTAAGTGTATTAACAAAATTAATACACTTTCATACTATAAAGATGGATTCATATTATAGGGAAGGGAATTTTCAAAACACAGTCTTCCAGGAAACTGAAAGGGCAGTATCTGAACACATGCAGCACTCAGCTGCACTCTGTGCTTCCATTGACAAGATAAGCCCCCGAGTACAGGCAAGGGGACATGCCAGCAGCCCCGCACATCGCTTTCTGCTAGCTGCTTCTATTCCACCTGTGCACCAGGGTGGCTGCTGTTAAGCAAAATGGCCTCACCAGAAAAACTGATCTTCAGGCACTTTTGTGAAATGCCTATTGCTACCATCAGTACTGTGTTGGTGAAGAAGCAGAGAATCTCATCTTAGAATCATAGAACAGTTTGGATTGGAAGGGACCTTAAAGATCATCTAGTTCCAACCCCTCTGCCATGGCCAGGGACACCTCCCACTAGACCAGGTTGTTGCTCAAAGCCCCATCCAACCTTGAGTGTTTCCAGAGATGTTTCCAGGGATCCACAACCCCTCTGGGCAACCTGTTCCAGTGTCTCACCACCCTCACAGCAAAGAATTTCTTTCTACTATGTTTCTTTCTTCTTTCTTTCTACTTTCTTCTTTCTTCTTTCTTTCTACTATCTACTATCTAAATCTACCCTCTTCCAGTTTAAAACCATTACCCCTCATCCTATCACTGCACACCCTGACAAAGAGTTCCTCCCCATCTTTCCTGTAGACCCCCTTTAGGTACTAGAAGACTGCTATAAGGTCTCCATGGAGCCTTTTCTCCAGGCTGAACAACACCATCTCTCTCAGCCTGTCTTCACAGGAGAGGTGCTCCAGCCCTCTGATCATCTTCGTGGCCCTCCTCCAGACTTGCTCCAACAGGTCCATGTCCTTCTTATGCTGAGGGCCCCAGAGCTGGACACAATATTACAGGTGACAAGTAGAGAGGCAGAATCACCTCCCTCAACCTGTTGGCCACACTTTTAATGCAGCCCAGGATGCAGTTGGCTTTCTGGGCTGCAAGTGCACACTGCCAGCTCATGTTGAGCTTCTCATCAACCAACACCCCCAAGTCCTTCTCCTCAGGGCTGCTCTCAATCCATTATCTGCTCAGTCTGTGTTTGTGCTTAGGATTGCCCCAACCCGTCTTGCCCTTGGCCTTGTTGAACTTCATGAGGTTTGCACGGGTCCACCTCTCCAGCCTGTCCAGGTTCTTTTGGATGGCATCCCTTCCATCCAGCATGTGGACAGCTCCACACAGCTTGGTGTTCTCAGCAAACTTACTGAGGATGCACTTAGTCCCACTGCCCATATCACCAACAAAGATGTTAAACAGCACCGGTCCCAGTAACAACCCCTGAGGAACACCACTCATCACTGGTTGCCACTTGGACATGGAGCTGTTGACCGCAACTCTTTAAGTGCGGCCATCCAGCCAATTCCTTATCCACCAAGTGGTCCATCCATTAAATCTACGTCTCTTCAATTTAGAGACAAGGATGTTGTGTGGGACAGAGTCCAATGCCTTGCACGAGTCCAGACAGATGTTATCAGTTCCCTTATGCACCAAAGCTATAACCCCATTGTAGAAGGCCATCAAATCTGTCCGATATGATTTGCCTTTAGTAAAGCCATGCTGGCTGTCATTGATCACCTCCTTATTTTCCATGTGCCTTGGCATAGTTTTCATGATCTTGCCAGGCACAGAGGTGAAGACTGACCGGCCTGTAGTTCCCGAGGTCTTCTTTTTTTTCCTCTTTTTAAAAACATGGCTTATGTTTCCACTTTTCCAGTTGGCAGGAACTTCACTGGATTGATACGACTTCTCAAACATGATGGATAGCGGCTTAGCAACTTCATTCGCCAGTTCCCTTGGGACCTGAGGATGTATCTCATCAGGTCCCATGGATTTATGCACCTTCAAGTTCCTCAGATGGTCTCAAACCTGATCTTCTCCTACAGCGGGCAGCACCTAACTCTCCAAGTCCCCGCCTTTACCCTTTGCGACTTGGGCAGTGTGACTAGAGCACTTGCTGGCAAAGACTGAGGCAAGAAAGTCGATGAGTACCTCAGCCTTCTCCATATCCCAGGCAATCAGGTCTGTTTCCTTCCGGAGGGCCCACATTCTCCCTAGTCTTCCTTTTATCACTGATGTTCCTGTAGAAGCTTTCCTTGTTGCCCTTGGCCAGATTTAACTCCACCCGGGCTTTAGCTTTCCTAACCTGATCCCAGGCCAGACTTAACTCCACCCGGGCTTTAGCTTTCCTAACCTGATCCCCGGCTGCTCAGACAATTTCTCTGTATTCCTTCCAGGCTACCTGTCCTTGCTTCTACCCCCTATAGGCTTCTTTCTTCTGTTTTGAGTTTGTCCAGGAGCTCCTTGTTCATGCATGCAGGCTTCCTGGAGTTTTTGCCTGACTTCTTTGTTGGGATGCATCACTCCCTGAGCTTGGAGGAGGTGATCCTTGAATAGTAACCAGCTCTATTGGGCCCCTCTCCCCCCCAGGGCTTTATCACATAGTACTCTGCCAAGCAAAGTACCTACATGTGGACCATCTTATGCAGGTCCCAGGAACTACTTCATAAAATTTTCACAAAGCAATGACAACTTGACCTCCCATTTTTCCCCTTTGTTGCACTTTCATAGTCCAATGAGATTTGTTGAATAAAGATAAAAGCTGGAGCAGAATATCTGTATTTGTACAATTAATGTAAGCATTCCCAGGCAGTGAAGTGAATCTTCACCTCCATGAGGGCCTCGTCTACAGAAATGGAGAAAAGTTCACCTTCCTAAACTGAATATCCTGTATTCTGACAACGTCAAGTATATGACAGAGATCACATGTGAAGTACCAGGCCAATTTCTGGAATCTGACTCTTTAAGTGTCTACCTGCATTTGTAACACAGCTTTAGAGAAAACGACAATCAGTTCTCCAGTGGGCACATTTCAGAAAACTCTATGAAAACTAAAGGCTGAATAGAGGAACACAAGAACGGGTTTAAGACTAGATAATAAGGCATATAGAAGGGAGATTGCCTTGAAGTTTCACAACTTGATGTAGGCCTACAACCCTGGCACAAAGCAATACTCTCTTACAAAACACTAAAAAACATCGAAAGATGGAAGTTGGAATTTGCACTAAAGCTCCTAGTGCCTGCCTGAAGCACCATGTTCCTAGCACTTACTAAGCAAGATTCAAGTTCCCAAATGTGCTACTCATTCTGAAATACAAATTTCATCCAGGTCTGCTCTGAAAAGCAGAGTGCAGTGCAAGAGTCATGAAAAACTGATGCCACAAGTCTCTCAATTTCTTGTAAGATTCCTCTGTTTCGAGAGTCAGTATCAAAAAGATTTTTTTCTACTGGGACGTAAGAAGAATGAATCTTCTTTACTGCTAGACACAAAGACAGCATGTATCTTACCCATGGTATGTGGCCTGCATTAGTGCTGTCCAGCCATGAACATTATCCTGTTTGTCAATATCAGCATTCTTCTCAACAAGAAGCTGAACAAGGGACAGCTGTCCAGTTACAGCCCCAATCATTAATGGAGAAGCACCATCAACATTGGTAATATTGACCTGACACGGGTCTTCATCAATGATCTCTTTAACCAGCTGAAAGTTTCCTGTAAAACAGTGATAAAACATAATCCACATGAGCATCAGAGAACTGCTTAGCCACTGAATTCATATGCATTTTGATTTGCTGACATTGGTCTACATTTAGTGGAATTAAAACAGAAAAAATAAAGTACTAAAGCAAATGCAACACTAAAGCTAAATATTTGTATTGAACTTTGGTCTTTTAGTTGATCAGTACATCGCCCCGGGCTACGTAAAATCGTGGCATAAGCACGAAGCACTGCTTTCCCTCATTTTTCCCTACCTGTACACTTATAGTACAACCCCATTCCAAGAATCATTTTCTGACATTAACAACTAAGCTATAAACGCTGTAGAAAATGCAGTGCATCCCACATATGAAGACACAAGTAGGGAATATTTCTATTAAGTTTCCATAAGATGATGTCATGCAAGGAAAACTTATGATGCTGAGACACCATGATTTGTCCTTCAGCAGGGTGAGGATCCCTGTCGCAATTCCATAGACTGAAATCACAGAAAGCAAAAATTTCAGAAGCAAAGAGATTGGGTACAAAGGCACTCTGAAAGGTGGTGGCGGCCATCCTTGCCTTAAGCAGATAGAACAATACCCTACGTCACACTGACACGTAAGTTCCTCTTACAAAGGTGGTTCACTGATTCTAAAAACTTCTACTCATACTATTCCACAACCTCCCAAGGAATTAATCTATGCCAGCTCTCAACTTTCTTATATTCAGAAGGTTTTTTTTAACTCTGCCTCCAATATTTAAACTACATCTCCAATGCAAAACTTCCCTTTCCCTTGCTCAAGAGTAATGCATTATTCCTATCATCTTTCCAGTTCTTTACAAGCAAACCTAACATTCAAGTTTCCACATAAAAAGGCTGGTAGCCACCGAGTTCTTGTCTAGGTTATGAAAAGCAGTACAAAATATGCTACTGAACATATTTTAACCAGGTTGTGGATTTTTTTGTAAATCTTAATAAAGGTAGGAACAAGCACTTTTTAAAAATTTATGAGGCAGTCAGGGTCATCTTAAGCAGAGAACTTAAGCTCACCCAGCTCCCTTACTTTTTTGATGACATATGGCAGGCAAAAGCAGGGAAGAAGCTAAGAGGAAAAAAAAAGTTCTGTGACCAAATATGTAACACTGCAGGAACAGAGGCAAGAAGCAGCACATCAACTGTCATGCAAACAAAAAAACCCTCACCTTTAAAAAACCTTCAGATGGTAAACTGCTTCATGACACAAGCTGCCTTCAATTCAATCACAGGCATGAACATTTTCCTTGGAAAGTCAATCAGAATCCCAGACAACCCCTGCAGGCACTTGAATGTGCTCACTGAAACTAACATCCACCCATGCAACTCAGCTAATTTCTTGAAACAGGAAAGATACAAAAGCACAGAACTAGTTTTTTTATGTCCCGATTAAGCAAAAGACAGCAGGTGGCTTTTTTAGCACAGATCTGCATCACAGACTTTGTTAAACAGAAACCCTGGAACCTACAGAGACTCCAGAATTGACTTTGAACTCTGGCCTGAACACTTCTTAAACTAGTGAGTTGTTTTTTTAACAGTGCTGCCACCCATAGCAAAGTACTTGAGAAAAAAACAAAAGAAGTATGCTGACCAGTATTCATTTGGCTCCCCTCATAAGACTCCCTCCGATCGAGCACCAACGTTTATAAATCTCAAACTAAAAGTCACGGGGGTACAAGAAGGGCAGCTGAATTCTTTAAAATGTAACAGACCTGAGGCCTTCCCAGGAAGAGGTTTTGGTAGCCGTCGTGGTTTAACCCTGGCCAGCAACTAAGCACCACACAGCTGCTTGCTCACTTCCCCCATGGTGGGATGGAGGAGAGAATCAAAAAAGCGAGAAAAGTTGTGGGTTGAGATAAAGACAGTTTAGTAAGTAAAGCAAAAGACATGCACACAAACAAATTAAAACAAGGAATTCACTCACTACTTCCCATGGGCAGGCAGGTGTTCAGCCCTCTCCAGGGCTCCATCATGCACGACAGTTACTTGGGAAGACAAATGCCGTAACTCTGAATGTCCCCCCCTTCCTTCTTCTTCCCCCAGCTTTATATGCTGAGCATGACGTCATATGGTATGGAATACCCCTTTGGTTAGTTGGGGTCAGCTGTCCCCGCTGTGTCCCCTCACAGCTCCCTGGGTGCCCCCCACCTTCTTGTTGGCAGGCCAGTATGAGAAGCTGGCTTAGCACCAACCAAAATATTGGTGCGTTATCAACACTATTCTCATACTAAATCCAAAGCACAGCAGTTACTGGAAAGAAAATTAACTCTATCCCAGCTGAAACCAGGACAGTAGCTTACGTGTGAGAGAGAGAGATAGAGAGCGAGCAAGCTCCCAGTACTGCTACCTATCACCTCTTTCTTGTCCACTATTATGTTTGTCCATTTCTAGTTCTGGAAGCCTGAAAAGCCATGAAGTTCCTGAGGCAGTGGCTTATGATGGTTAATTGAAAAGCAACTGTTAAACTGCTGTGCCAAACCCAGGACAAGATCTGAACACTAAGGCCAGGCTTGACCATTTAAAACACACCTCTAACTTTTCAACAGGAATGCAGTAACAATAAAACTTGGAAGATAATTGTCGATTTAAAGATGCATTGCGGAAATCCATTTGAACAGATGTTGGGATAAAATGGCATTTTCCTTCACAAAAATCATTAATTTACAAATAATAATAATAAAAAAAGATCTAAAAATCCATCAGAAACTCTGAAAGTTATTGACTCAGAGCTCTCTTCAGATTGCAGATCCCTGTTGAAAGCAAGGTGAACCACACCAAAGGCCTCATGATTATGTTACAGTCAGGAATGGGTACATGGACAAAAAAGCTGAAATGAGAGGCAGTTGTGCTTAATCCTATAGCTCACTTACTCTGTATGTACCTATCACAGCCAGAAGGGGTAGTGCCAGCTTTCAGTGCACTATGACTAGATTTTCTATGCCACAGACACAGAAAGACAGCCCTAGTAAGGATTATTAGGTCCACTACAATACACAAGGCTGTATTACCAATGTTTCCTTATTGTTTGGGGCATCTTAGTCCCAAGCGAGGGCAGCTGACTGGACAAAAAACAAATCTCTTAGGTCTCATGGGACACCTCTCATGACGTCACTGGACATAAGATTTAATTTCACATGAGAATGACAACTTCCAATATTTAAAAAAAAATAAAAAATCAATAGATCTATCAGGAACTTTTCTTTATGGCTGAGTGACTATTTTTTTCTGACTGTCTGTATAGCTAGGGCTGCTAGCAACAGGCTAAATGTGCTATTAGCTGAAAATGTGCTAATAGCTGAAAATATATTTAAATGGCAAAATACTGATTGTAAGAGCAGTAGTAAGATAAGGTTCAAGTACTGAATCTCTCTAACCTGCCAAAGAGATAGCGAACAGTGCAGAGTTTTCTGACCAGTGACACTATCAGGAACCTCAGAAAAAAGTGAATAGTCCTGTTTCCCATCCCAAAGCCATCAGATAGTAAGCCTCAAGCCAAAGCCATCATTTCAGCACTTTTCCTATGCTGGAAGATCCAGGAAAATAGGTAACCAGAAAGCAGTCTGCCATCCACCACGGCTGTAACCCATCAGAACCTGAATGAAATTTAAATCAACAGGACGGCACTCACTCTTTCTGTTTGCCATGGAGCAGTTTTAGCAGTTGTGTGCTCATGAAAGTCACTCTTGCTCATGAAAGTACATGCAAGATCTGAGACACTTAATTCTTTTCTTGAAGCAACTTTAAAGAGCAATTACAATGCTAATATGGAGTAGAGGCCAGCATAGTTTTTTGCGCCACTTAGCACTTTTGTTTTCATACTTCCAAGTTTACCAAGAAGGCAAAAAAAAAAATCTTATTAAAGGTAGCATGGCCTTGGAAACACTAGAACTACTAAATTACACCATTTTGGCATGATGTGCACAACCAAGAGTTTTCTTATGTTGGAACCAGATTTTCTTATATTGGAATGTGAAGAGAAATAAATACAAACTACAGAAATACATGCATTTTTTAAATGAAAAGAAAAATAAGGAACCCAAAGTTGTGTAAAAACAGAACACACCTCAGCTTCACATGTTAACAAACAAACATGCCCTGAAGCTACAAGAACCAGATGTGGCAGAAGAGTCCTATCAGTACTTACCCAATTTCAAAGCATGAAAGACATCAGGCTGCCTCTTTTCTGTATCTGGAAGAAATATAAATATTTCTATTAGCAATCATTAAAAAAGCAAAAATTTCTAGTAAAATTTTTATAGCAAAAACTATTAAAAAATTTACACAAAGGTACTATAAAAAGTATGTTTGGACATACATTTATTAAGAACAAAGAAAGCACTGATAACCTTTCTATTCCCTTTGGGAAGAATGACTCACCTGTACAGTTCTCTGCGCAGAGTTAAAGCTACAAATTATAATAAAGCACCAGAACAGGCTTTTGCCTTTCAACTTCCATTCTGTATCAGGAAATTGCATTTGGAAACTTCTGTGTTTCCGGTCTGGAAGACTAAAATATCAATTAAAGAACCACAGTATGGTTCTGTGGTCTGGTGTAATCCTCTGTACAACAGCAAACAATCAAAGAATACAGGATTATTTCAAAAGGTGACTCAAAAAGAGTTTTACAAGATGTCCCATTTTTATTTCTTCAGTTAATTTGTGAAGGTCACAAAAATAACAGCGATAATTTAACGACACAGCTTTCTATTTGTGCATTAACAGAATATCCTTCAGCTCCCAGATGATCATCCACATAATAAGAACTGTTATTATTACAAATTTTAGTATTTGAAGTGAAGGATCTTTCCTTCAACATGCCCTCAAAGTACTTTGAAACTGATGACACTATGTAACATGAGGAAAAAATAGTGACATATTTGCAACTTCTACTCAAGACAGAAAAAATATATCCTCCTCCATCTTCCAAAGCATTATTGATACTACACAACCAATGGGGTAAAAAGATTTTAAGAATGTCAATGGGATATTGAGAGATTCCTGAGCCTGATTCTACTGTTTTTATGATAATACAGAAAAGGTTATTGTTCACAGCTTGACTCCAAATGAAGTAATTTAAAATGCTGAACAAAAGCAATTGCTAGAAAGCCCCCCAAAAGCATGAGAAACTCTTCTTTTAAGACTAGGAAAGAGAGGTGTGGGTCCTATATTTTCTTCTTGTTCGGAAACTGATCTTACAGAAGGAACTGCGTATGATCTCACCATTGGAAAACAGATTTCAAAAGACTGGTTTAGAAAAGGACTCCGTACTTGGCATGTGAAAAGCTTGGAAGAGAAGCAGCCTCAGGGAGCAGGAGATGCCAGAAGAAAGGAGTAACATCCAAGTAAGCTGAAGCAAGAACAGGGACAGAACATGGGCAACACCCAAGCCATTTCAGGTAATTTTGAATTTGTTACTGAAAACAGCACTGAGAAGAGAGTTGTTTTCTTTTGGGAGGCAATTTGCCCTATCTATGGCAATGGATCAGAAGACAAGTTCCTTTTCTACTGCCTTCCGTATGAGACAAAGGATCTTCTTTCTTCCCAGGATATACAAGACTCCAGTGCTAGGAGGAGACTGAAGCCATGGTCAAAAACCAACGCAGAAATTTGTGTGGAGGCTTAATATTTTTATCCCTCTCTCTGCCCCAATTAGTTACCACCCTTCTGCTGATAGAAACTCCCCATCAACAGAGGTGACAGGAACACTCACCTGCTTTAATGCAGCTCCAACCTCCTATCTTAAACAGACTTCTTCAATACTTTAAGTCGTATGACTGCAAAAGACTTTCAAGACTCATCAGGCCAACTCTGCCTGCACATATGTTCTGTACGGGCAAACACATGGGCAAAGTATAAAGTGCTGCACTAGCAAATCCCACAGATGTCTGCATACTGTACGTACTGTAGAGATGTCTCTCTGCGTACTGTAACCAGCTGATGTCTACTCCTCAGAGACTGGTCATGAGCAAACGTCTACAGTGAGCCAGCTGTCTGGTAGCATGGCTGTATGAAAGCCCTAGCTCCAACTTAACCTATGAGTCAACATCTGACTAAGTTAACACCTACTCTGAAGCAGAAATAAAAGTCAGATTTTTGCCTTTGTTTCTTAAAGTACAAGGGAAGCTTGACCTGCAGGAATGACACCAAACTTAAATAAATATTAACAATGTGGGGGATTGCAGACATGTCTACATGGCAGTGTAATACAGACATAATTAGGTAAGATTTAAATAAGCCTGTTTGGGTATCACAAGTGGCAGAGAGCTTAGAGTGGACTATCCTACTCTACAGGCTTTCTGCCACCATGGCTGCATGGGTGGTAGCACCTGGAAAAGGTTTTTTCTAGGGCTAGCCACATCCTTAGATTTCATAGTAAGTACTCCAAAGCTGAAAAATCCAGATGCAGCTCTTCTAAACTTTCTTGTTAAGCATCTCTCAGCACTGGTCTGCATCATAAAGCACAAATACCTTGAAAAGTGTCCCCAAACAGCCACATACAGAATAAGGTTTCCGTTTCTGAAATGATTTATTGACGTTCAAATGTCCAACACAGTGCCCAAAACAAAATGCCTGATTTCAGGAACAGTTTTAATGCATTTCAGTTAGCATAAACAAACATCTGGAGGAGGAAAAAGAAGCAAATTGACAATACTTTAACAAAAGAGGGACCTGGACAGGTTAGAGAGGTGGGCCCAAGCCAACCTCATGAAGTTCAACAAGGCCAAGTGCAAGGTCCTACATCTGGGAAAGGGTAATTGATCCCAAGCACAAATACAGGCTGGGCCGGGAATGGCTGGAGAGCAGCCCTGAGGAGAAGGACCTGGGGGTGCTGATTGATGAGAAGCTCAACACGAGCCAGCAATGTGTGATTGCAGCCCAGAAGGCCAACCGTATCCTGGGCTGCATCAGAAGAACTGTGGCTAGCAGGTCAGGGGAGGTGATTCTGCCCCTCTACTCCACTCTCGTGAGACCCCACCTGGAGTACTGCATCCAGCTCTGGAGTCCCCAACATAAGAAGGACATGGACCTGTTGGAGCAGGTCCAGAGGAGGGCCACAAAGATGATCAAAGGGCGGGAGCACCTTTCCTATGAAGAAAAGCTGAGAGAGTTGGGGCTGTTCAGCCTGGAGGAGAGAAGGCTCCGGGGAGATCTTATTGCGGCCTTCCAGTACCTAAAGGGGGCCTACAGGAGAGCTGGGGAAGGACTTTTTACTAGGGCATGTAGTGATAGGACGAGGGGGAACAGCTTTAAACTGGAAGAGGACAGGTTTAGATTAAACATTAGGAAGAAATTTTTCACTCTGAGGGTGGTGAGGCACTGGAAAAAAGTTGCCCAGAGAAGTTGTTGAGGCCCCATCCCTGGAGGTGTTCAAGGCCAGGCTGGACGTGGCCTTGGACAACCTGGTCTAGTGGGAGGTGTCCCTGCCATAGGCAGGGGGGGTGGAACTCGATGATCTTCAAGGTCCTTTCCAACCTAAACCATTCTATGATTCTAAACCTAACGTAAGATGTCAGTAACATTATTTTATAGAATCAGCTAAAAAGAAAAGCCAATTTGGAAAGGTATCCGAGAAAGATATCCACAATAAGTAAAAAATTTTTTAAAAACTAAATTCATTAACATTTCTTACTGACAGGTGACAGGAAGTAGGTTTAAATTTTATCTTCAATAAAAATAAAAATCCTAGGAAATTACATATAAACAACTAACAACAGAATATAAATTTGCTTAGTAATTAAAAAGAAACTTGGAAAATTACTGGTTAAGACACAAAATATACTATTCTGTCCTTTTGTTTGAGTGTGCAGTACTGCATACACTGCTTAAGACCGAAGGAAAAAATTTGTAGTTTAAGTTGGCTCACACCTTCCTAGGCCTTCAGCTAAGCTTCAGCCTCTCTCAACAAAATCTTGGATTTCTTACATCCTTCCACCCTCATGGATAAAGCTACATGACCACCACATATTATTTAATTACACAGTCACAAAATGTTTCTTTACCAATTCTCGTCGTGTTCACTGCCCATAGCATTACGGGCAAAATTAAAAAACATAAAAGCAGCATTTCTTCACTTCATTTTAACTGAGATTTGCATTGAAATAATGTTATTTTAATCTAGTTTTGTACATAAGAGAGTATAGTGCATGTGCCTATCTGTGTGTGTGTGCGCGCACACAGAGGCACGTTCACATTTGAGAGGAGGAGGTTACTTATAAATTTGCTGAAGTCATTTAAGTATTTTCCTCTCCTGCTAGGAACAGAAAAGTACAGGACATGCCAACTTGTTATTCATCCACAATAATACTTGGTTTTCTTAGAATACACAGTCTACTATCAAAGGACTTTGAGGAGGTTTCATACATTTAGAGAGCACTAGGAGAAACCGATAGGTGAACCTCATCTGGCTTTCTGCAAGGCAAGGCTTTCACAGGCTTTGTATGTGACACCCAGCGATGACAATCCAATGATGAGTTTCAGAAGGGCATTTAAACCCTGATTACAACAGTCAGAGATTGCACACCTCTACTAAATCACTCCAGGTCTAAGCTTCACCACCACAAAACATAGCATCCTATTTCCCATTCAAATTCTTCTAACTAAACTCACAGTTTTTTTATTTGGCTGCTATACAAAAAGGCCCTCCAGTATTGGACTTCCTGTCCTTAATGTGGACACTTTATTAATCACACCTCTTAACCACCTCCTCATGAAACTAGACAGATTGAACTTCTTCAGTCTTTACTTACAAGGCAGGTTTTCTAGATTTTATATCTTTCAGGTTTTCTTTGAGTCTGCAATATTCTTTCTTTGATATCCTATTCTGTTTTTGATGTCCCTTTTTCAGTGCCATTTCAAGTAGACCTTTGTAATTTTCTCCCTAAATGACCACCTATACCATGTGTTTTAAAAGCAAAAATAAATTTAAAACATTAAAACATTTTAAAATGTTTCAGGATTTTTATTTATTATTTATTTATTGCAGGACAGGAATCTCATCATGCTAACATGGAGGAAATCTGCTGAAGTTGGGTGTTTCTGCCTCACCCAAGGTAGGTGTACCTACTCCAACATTTTCAAAAGAGTCTAGATACACATTATAATAAACATCGTGTACATACAAAATAACCCCTTCAATTTCTAAATATGCAACCAAAACTTCAAGAAAGTAAAATAAAAAACTAATGCTCCATACCTGCCTGGGGTCTGATCGTTGTGAGAGATTCCAGGTAGTCCTTCATGTCTTTGTGTTTGAAGCCAACAGAGATTTCAAAAGGTGTTTTATGTAGTACATTCAGGTGATCTGGATTGGCACCCTTCTCCATGAGCTGTTGTGCCAAGCTCACCTTTCCACTAACAGCTGCCAGCATTAAAGGACTCCAGCCCATAGTCTTCACAGCGTAATTACAGTCAGCTCCCCAGTCTAGTAACAGATGTACCACTGCCTCATGTCCATGCTGAGCAGCTGCCATTAGTGGAGTGATATCGGGTAGGTCGTCTCTGCTGCTGCTAAGTACGTTTGTGCTAAAATGGTCATAATTGTCCACAAAAGCTCCAGATTCCAGCAATAATTTCACCATGCTGATGTGGCCGCCTCTGGAGGCCATTGTAAGGACACTGGCTCCTAACTTGTTCTGCGCATTGAGATCAGCACCATTCTCCAACAAGATGTGAGCCACACTTAGATGTCCAAACCTTGAGAGAAAGAGATAACGAGGAGAATTAACACCTTGGATGACAGAGGCTTCTCAAAGAAAACCAACATATTCTGAACACAGAAAACTTTGTTACCAAATTGGCATATTGACTAATAAGCTACGTGGGATCATGCACGCTTCACTGAATGTGACAGTGGTGACCTTACTGGAAGGGAGAAATCAACAGCTGAAGACTGTAAACTAAACCATTCCACATGTACCAATGACCATGCTCATAAACCAAGCACCTATTTTAGAGGATGTTCTGGTCAAAGCAGCAATGTGCTAGCCTCATTTACAACTGCAGGACATCAACACATAACTTCCATAAACCACAGAGTCACTTTCATCCTCTTATATCCAGGCCTGTATCACAATCAGGAATCAAAGACAGCTTGTGTGCAGCTATCTTAGTTAAGTACCCTCATCACTATTGAACAAGGAGAGTAAAAACTTCAGAGTCAATGCTAAAGAAGGGGAAAAAAAAAAACAAAAAACCACAAACATTTTATCAACTGGATAGCCAAACTTCTGTATTTGCATCACCCCTTGCTTTCCAGTTGTGAACCGTCGACAAACCCCCACAATGGAAGAAGGCTCAGAGAAGACAGGCAAGTGCTCATAAATAAAATAGCAAGTGGCGACAGCTGTTGTACAGAAAGCTGAACTTCTCTCAACACAAAGGGGAGCAGAAGGTGGCCTTTGTTTTAGAGGAACAGCTCTATCTGCAGAGTGGGACAACTGGCTGTGCAAATGGCCTTCCCGAAAACAATCAATAGGAAGTATTATCTTTCTGAGTTAGCCAGACCAACATGGGGGAAGTGTCTATGCAGCTCATCCCAACACAGAGCACCAAAACTCACAAACTAATGAAAGAAATTTTGAAGAGAGCAGGGAGCTTGAGCTGGCTTCCAGCAACGTGTTCCTTCCCGGCAACTGGGGACTCCCAACATTGTGATGTTGAGCATACAGGTACTGGTAATGGGCATGCTGTTTGTTTTGTGGTTCAACTGTAAGTTGCAGTTTCTATGTTACGTGCTTGTGTTACGATTTCAGGAGACTGCTGTATCACTAGGCTAAATCAAATTCCTGTGTAACATCAAATATCTTCCAATAAGCAAACTTGGTACTAAAGCATTAAACCCTTCTTGTGTGGAATATCCAAAACAACTTGGTCAGAGTATCGGACTCTGACACCAGTTTCACCAGTAACCCAGCTTTAACACAGCTTGACTATCAGAGGCTTTTGTAGTTTGTCAGTAAGCAAATGACAATCATGCATGCCATATACCCAACCAGCTACTTAACCATGAGAAAATGGAAACCCATTGCTGTTCTTCAGCTCAGCTATCCCACATTTTAATAAACATAATACATTGATAGGATGTGTACTTTTGTTGCAGATATCATGCATTTCTATATGCTTGAGCAGTGTTTAACACAATCAAGCTTTCATCCTGAAAGCAGCCTTTGTACACTGCAGCAAAGGAAATATTAGTTGAGGAAATCCCGAAGAATGCTGCTAACCACTAACAGCAGACAGGAGACCAAAACTCCCTAGTTTACTTTCAGAATGTACATATTTGCAGAAGGAAGCCTCCAGGGCCTGTCTAGTCCCTAGGTCTATCCCGGTAGCCTTCACTACGTCACCTCAGTAGAGCCTGCAGCCATTGTACACATGATTAATTTTATGCATATATGCTATCTCCTGTCCAATTTCAACAGGACTAACCACAGCCAGAAAATTAAACATGTGCATAGTTCGAAACCTGTGTTTATACAAACACTATGTTTCCTTTTTGGTTATCCATTAAAAAGAAAAAAGAAACGTGTTCTTCCACTTTAAGCTTCCTTTGCAGGTTTCAATGATATCTACAGTACTTTTCAAATGGCAGCAAGTAATTTCTTTAAAACAGTGAGAGAGCTATAGTAATTTGAGTTTATTGTTTTTAGAGAATAAGCGTACGGTTTTCATTAAGGGGAAAAAAAATATCTAAGAACATTCCTGCAACTTTTTTTCCCTTTCTTAACCTTCATAAAATAACAAAATTGGTGAACCTTGTGTTCCTTGTTCTTACTGGGAAACCAGCTGCGTGACTCATTCTTTGGGAACTTTCTATGGGCTTTAATTGAAAAGAGAAATGTTGACTTTGAAACAGACTCTTTTCTTCCACATATTTTAATGTTATGAAACAAGAAAAAACCCAAACCCAAAAAACATTTATCCTCTCAATTAAACATTCAGTTATTACAGGAAAAGACTGCCCTCCAACCTTGCAAAACACGTCTGTAAACCCAGAGGGTACTTGTATATATAAAGATAAGCGCCATACGGGAACCTCCCACAACCCAGCAGTAGGTTTCTCGAAGCACAGCGTCACTGATGCAGAAAGCAATCCAGTTTTGTCATTAAAAAACCTCAGCAATGGTTTTCTATATCCTCCGGCGAGCCATTTAAGAAAATACCAAAAAGCCAAGTGAAATGAATCATTTCTTGTTTGCTTCAGAATGTTTTATGTCAGAGGTGAGTTTTCAACAGGTAGGTAAGATAGAGACATGCCAAAAAGTAAAAATGACAGAAAATAAAGTGAGGGTGTACACATATCTTATTTCCACAGAAGGAAAGAGGAGTGTTTTCACGTTCAGGTTACCTCTGACTACAATTCTGCACTGGTTTTACCCAAGAAACAGCATCCGCAGATCCCATCACCGCACTGTTAACACGGACCGGGAACAACCTAACGCCCCGGTGTGCTACTTACCCAAATTTAAACCCTACAACCCCTCCTCACCCACCCTACCCCCCTCCGGGGAACCCAACAGGTGATTCCCCCTGGGATTAACTACACCAAGCAACGACCCACCGCGGCCTACAACATGGCGCCTCCCCGCCCGCCCGCACACACGATGACTCGCCTGGGACAACCGCCACCCCCCAC
>NW_009648539.1:4816363-4825759 GCF_000708025.1 Charadrius vociferus | reverse complement strand
CGAGGGCGGCCGCAGCGCCCCGGCCGCTCTCGCACGGCGGGGAGGGGAAGCCGGGCCTGGGCCGCACACCGCGCTCCTCGGAGGCGGCAAGGGGCTTCCCCACCCGGCCCAGCGGCCTGGGTGTCTCTCCCCGCCGGGCCGCCTTCCCTCGTCCTCACTGTGTCACCCCTCTTCGCCTTGGGTCACCGCGGCTCCTGCCCCTTTCCACAGGTGTTTTCGGTCACCCACTCGCATCTGGGCTGCAGCCGTGTTCCTGCTGCCATTACTGACCCCCCACACGGTGAAGTGTTCTGCACTGGGGTCACCACAGCAAACCTTCACTATAGGGCTTGTTCGCTTTCACGCTTATTTTCTCTCACCTGACACAACAATCCCTTTTTTCTCTGCTGCTTAACATGCTTTCTACAGTCCCTCTCTGTCAGCCCCGCTCCGCTTACATGATACTGCAGCCTTTACTTGCACCTTCCTGCTTTGTTTTTTTCCCTCAGCTCCAAACTGGTCTCTTCCTTCACTGAGATACAGGATTCCCAGATGAGTCATTCCCCAAAAAAAACATGTATTTCCTGCCCCTCAATAACACCGATCAGTTGGTCTTTCCGTTTAAAAAGTTTGAGCATAAAATTCTGATTTCTTGTGGTGTTTCTACGTATCTTCTCTTTAACTTCAGCCTCCCAGGTAACCTGAAATCTTTTACAGGTTACACTGATTCACAAAGCGAGAAAAAAAAAAGTAAAGCACCAATGAAATAACTCTTGAACTGCAGTTGACCAGGCACTTAAGGATACTGTGTCATGTCCCTATAAGTTTGGGCAGGTTGTTCTCTATTAAAATCATTGACTTCCATGACAGCACATGGCACTACTGCAGTGGTGGAGGGTTTGGGGATGAGAGGGCTAGGAGAGGTTATGGCAAGTGTAATGAAGCCACCAAATGCCACTAAAATGAAGCCGTCCCCTGGTTTTAGGCAGTGACATCCATATCTTCCAAGTTATGTGGCCTTATGCCTCTGATCCACTTTCAAATCCAGATTGCCAGACCATCATGACAAAGGGCCAAACATGTTACACTTGGGGAAAGACTCCTGCAAACAAGAGTCATGGATGTGTTTCTGGCAACTTAAACCAGTTCTCTGGGAAAGTACTGTTCACAGCAAAGAAAAAAAAAAAAAACCACAACAAAACGTAAACCTTTGCAATCTTATTACAGAAAGAATGGGACAAATTCCTAGACAGGATAAATACTCAGTGATGCTTTCTCCATTATAGATACCATGTGTTAGCCCATGTAAAATAAGTAAATGTTTAACATACATAGTTACGTTAACTACTTTCCTTAAGTATAAAGATGCTTATAGTGGTCATCTTCAGAGGCAAGATACATGGCTAGGTAGACTTTTGGTCTAGCTAGTACAACCATTCTTACATTACGATAGTATGAGGAGCTTGCCATTATCAATAAAGCTGGATGGTGCAACTAATTCTGTAAGATTTTGGAGCTTGGAAGAAGGGAATGGCAAGAGTGATTAATGCAATACATTATTGACGATTTGAGAAAACTGGGTCATACTTGCCATATCAAAGTGCATGCTTGGATATAGTCAAATTAGTGACAGAATCACTCCAGTTTATCTTTGAGGTAAGGTACTGAACATGGTGATCGTACAAATTTATGTTATGTAGCTGATGATTACTCTACCAAATTCTACTAATGGTTTGAAGCTCCAGACAAAGTTATCATGAATGTAATTAGGAACGTAACAGCAAAAGATGCAACTCTTATTTTAAGAAACTCACGAGTAAGCAATAGGAAATATTTGTTGGGGTTTACAAAATGAGAGGAAATTATTTGTGCTAAATTCTGCTGCTGTCATCTGATGGTCATCACTATCTTTAGTCAGCATCCTAGGCATTTATACAGATATGATCACTCAGTGATTTCTGTCACTGACAGAGAATCAAAACATCATGAGGCAAGGGAAAAATAATCAGATCTCTTCTGAAATCAATGAAGTGCTATAGAATATTGTCCTGGTTTGAGCAACCCAGGACTAATTTCTCTTCTAATGCTTGGGAAAACTGCAGTTTTGGAAGACTCTAGCATCTGAATTTGTGAAAATATCTACTGTATAGCCAGCTATGGTATGTGGGTTCCAAGGTCTCAGTGTTTTTGAGCTCGACGGGTGCAGGGGTGAGGAGGAGTGAGACCCGGGCACTTGACCCAAGCTGGCCAACAGTATTATTTCATACCATCAATGTCACATTCAATACAAATTATAAAGTTTGCTGCAAAGTTCTCTCTCTCCCTTGACGGCTGCCATCCTGAGAACTTCTTGGACCAGTGCCGGCCCCCTGAGCCCTTCCCTTCCTCCCAAAGCCACAGCGCTCACAGTGTCCGACATTTGCTGTCCACTACTGGGAGTGCACAGCTTCCTACTGACAGAATTGGCCGAGTATAATCTTTGCGTATTCTGTATTGGTATCAGGATCAATACTGGTTCTTCAGTATCATTAATGTTAACTATTTAATCTTACTCTATTAAATCTGTTTATATTTGAACCCTCACGTTTCCTTGTTTCTTCACGATTCCCCTTTCCGGGTGGGGAGGGGGTGTCAGGTGATAGAATATTTGTCTAAATGACAATAAATTGTTGTGGGTTTCTCAAACCACAACAAATATTCTCATGGTGATACAGTACCAAGCTCTCTGAAAAATATAGGACTTGATTTCTTCACCAATGAAAGAAGATCCTAAGCCCTTCAAACTGTTCATTAGGGTAAGAGGATGGAGAAAGCTTAGGTTGAAAGATAATAAATAATAAAAAGTAATAAAAAAATGACTGTAGACTAAAGGAGACAAGAAAAGTGCAAGGAACAGAACAGGCCCACCAAAGAAAGCAAACAGATAAGGCAAGAGCAAACATGTGAGGCCAACATTTGTGAAACTTCTTTAACAGAAGTTTCCACTGCAAATGAAATCAAAACACGAGCAGGGAGATAAATGGGCCAATATAAGCTTTATTAAAGCTACTCATAATACAAGGCAACATAAAGGAGATAAACTTAGAGCCATCGTTCTGCAAGAGACAGAACCCATCATTTGCAAAACAAAGCCTAGGAAACCATTAGGCCATGTAAGGTATCTGTAAGAGCTAGTTAAGTAACTATAATATGGCAAACGTGCAGTGATATAGAACTACAAACTCGCCAGGTAACATGACAAAAAATTCTGTTGCTCTTACAGTAGTAATAGGATGTAATACATTTGGACATATCCTCAGACCATGACACACGAGCAGATTTCTACCTCATATAGAATGCAGGATCACATGATATGGAAGACTACAAAGTTACCATTGTAATCAAAAGCATCTCAGAAAGGGAAAAATGCAAGCAGTCAAGCAATCTGTTCCAAAGAAATCCAGAAAACTAGAGATAGGTGACTCATTCATAATTTTCATTATGAAAGTCTGGGGATGATGGCATCTCAAATCCCCAAATACGATGGCATTATTGTCATGGCAATTCAAGCAGCAAAAGGCTTATTTTCTCCTGTAAAACCTTACTGATGTGAATCACAAGGAATTCATACTTCTGAGAAAAAAAACTGAAAGTTTTAGCATGTGTTTTGTGTGAAGACTCTTATCTCTGTCTTAAAGAAAAACGTAGACACATATATTAGACATACCATCAGAGGAAAGCAGATGTTTCTCCATTATCATCAGTCTCATATGTTAACTTTGGTCCTTTCGAACATAGAAAAAGAAATAACCTTGAAAAAAGAAAAAAAAAAAAAAAGTGGTGGTAACTGCCTACAGTATAGGATGACTAAGATTAATTCCACCATGTAATGTCCCCTTGAGTTCCTGGTTCAGAATTTTAATTGTCGCATGTATAGCAGGTCTCCACTTCATCTACTATAGCCAGCTGCTATAACTTTGTGATGAAATTACTTCATTTATATGTTTCTGAATATGCCACAATTTTGATCAAACTTCCAAAAATTATTTGCAGCTTGGTATTTTCATTTACCCTGTCTGCACCAGAATGTATGAAAAATCACTCAGGTTTCCAATATAACAGACCTCGAACCGTCCCCTCAGTAACACGTCACATGATACCATATTCCACGCACAGAACTATGTTCCAATAGTTTTTGACAGCTAAGCTTGCTAGCCATGGCTTCCTTTATGTACCGTATCTGTTCTACTGCCAGCAGTTCATGCTTGCTATTTAGATAATAAGAACATTTATACATCAACAATACATACCTATAGCAAGGAAATACATCGATGGATGCCTTTGGCATGCACATCCTTACTATCTTTTTTATCCTGGCTTGCATATGACCTTTTGAATGGGATATTTTGTACGCGTGTATGTGTATATGTATGTATGTAGATATATATATTTACATATGCACATTCACGTCCTACAGAGATCTGCAAACCGGTACAGGTTAGGTCTTGCGCAAGTAATCCACTGAATGCTGCCTGTTTTTACTGGCGTGTCACCACGAGCATTACACAGCGTTCATCAGCCTGATGGACGATCCCTGAAAGAGCTGACAGTTTCTATCTCACTCATCAAGTCTGTGTTTTCAATCTATTTTATTTTTAGGCTTCTTATACCCACTGTTCTTCCTCCCATCTAAATTCCCGACAGGCTCTGCGCTATGCACCCAGCTTCGCCCTCAACGCGAAGCAGCACAGGGCCTCCACTGAAGCACCGAGGACCTCAGCGCCCACCTTTCGGTACAGACCTGCAGCCGGGAAAGCAGGGGCTCAGCCCGTTTCACGCTTTGCCCGCACTACGCAACTGCCTCAAATGAAGACACTTGTAACACAAACATAAAGAAAATGCTTGGTACTGGTCGACCAAGGGGATGAATAATAATATTTTAAAAATACAGGTACTCTTGTGCTGACCAAGGAGAGAAAGAGCTGTCAAGGTGGGAGTTGGAAGAGGGGGGGCTGTTTCTTTGCAGGGCAATGCTGTTTTACGCCCAGTTAAAGCGATGGTGAACAATCACCTGTAGGTCCAAAACTATCTCCAGTAGGTATGTTTTATAACTTGGCTGAATCTTCTCCTCCCTGAACAAATTTCCTATCTGTCTGCAATGTATTTGTACACCGTGTTCCTCTGAATTTTTTTTTTCCTTTTTTTAAGAATCCCTAAGCATTGGCTGTTACTAAAACTAGGAACATTATTCTGGAATACATTATTTGGTACTTTCGTTTCCCCTGAAAGTATAAATTTAGGAAGCTATTCTAACTAGGGGTTTATTCAAAATGCAAGCTTTATCAGCTGATACTTCTCCACACCCCATTTCCATTTTATAATTTTGCTTCATTTTGACTGAAAGTACAGCTCTAACAAACAAAAACTTAAAGAGAAAACTATGGATGAGGAACATTTTAGAGCCTTTGCAAAATTTAATACCTCTGGTTTTTTTACTGCAGTGTATATGTCATCACTGTAAAATAAGAATAACTTTTAATAATAATTGATGTGTAAAATAGTTCATCTTAACTTACCTCTTAAAGTTTTCCTTGTTTGCAGACCAATTCCTTCAATAAGTTTATGCATTTTTAGGTAAACTAAATTTTGCCTGCAATTCAAATGGATATTTCAGTGAGCAAGAAACACTCTTAATTTCAACTATTACATTCACTATAATGTAAGTTCTTATGGGCAGTTACATACTGTTGTGTTTAGTCTTCTCTTACTGCTTTTTGAAAGGTTTAGTTAAAATTTTGTTTCTTTTTTTTTTGTGAAAAAATATGATTTCACTTTTTTAAAATAAACTCTTCAAATGTATTAATTATTCCACTGATCTTCTGGTTTAATTGTGACAACTAAGGGCATATTAGTTCTTCCTAAACAAGTAATTATTGGTTTTATATGACTTATTCTACCCGTTTCTGACTGAAACTCCTTAAGCAAACACTCTTACTAATCTTTTTAAAAAAACTCAAAACCAATTGTTTTAACTCCCACTGTTATTAAAACTGGAAAAAAATTGCTTAAAAGGAACTTTTCCATTAAAACATTGTTGCAAGCTTTACAGATAGCAGGAAACTCATTTACCTTATTAATTCTAGATATTTTTTTGCAGGGGCTTATTTTCACATTCAGAGCATAAGTCTTTATACTTTAAATATTTCAGCTCAGAATTTCCAGTCTTCCCATTTCAATTAAACCCCGCAAACTTTTAAAAAGCTTTAAGAAAAAGTGTCTTTGACTTCACATTCTCTACATCTTCTCCAAACGTATTTGTGAACACCCCTGATTTATATCTAATGATTTCTGAATTAACACCATTATTGTACTGTCCCTTGCTGAATTTCCTCAGATTTATGTGCTTGGACATCATCCCTGAGGAAGTACCATTTACTAGTATTGCTTTCAGTCCTCCCTGTGATGATGATGATCACAGGAGGCCTTCCCAGATACTTTGCTCTGAGGGCATTATTACTACTGAGAGCCACCTCCCTTACTTTCCCACCAGCTGTAACCTCTCTTGCTTCCATGGAAGCAAGCTGATGCTCTCCTGCCTTTTCTTCAAGCCCTTTCTTCCTTTCTAAAATCTGACTGAGAGGTAGCTATGCTGGTTATCTACTTCAACAGTCTTGGCTGATCTTATCCTGTCTGCCACTGATTGCAGCATGCCTCCTGCAGTCCTGTCACTTTCTGTTCTCAGTTTCCCATCTTTTTAATCCCAAAACTTGCTTTAGTCATGTGATCATATTCTTGTGTTTCTTCCATATTGCTCTAATACTTAAAATACTTAAATAGAATACTTATTCTTCTAATACTTAAGAACCCCCACAGCAGAACTCTCCTGTTTTCCTTCTCACTGTTCTTAACACTCAGTCCCACATTTTGCTCTTTACATTTCCCCAGTCTCCAGCAATAATTTCTTTTAGGAGTCCAGGAGGATCTCCTTCTCCTTTGATTCATTCCTGGAAGTCCTTGTTGGGCTCCTCATGCTTAACATTTCTGTTACCCTATTCTAAGTAATTTGCAACCTTACACAAAGAGAAAAAAAACCAACAACAACACTATTTGTTCCAGACAACCAGATTTAAACCAGCAGCATGTGCCAGAAATACTGACTATATATCTTTAGGGTTTACTTCTCCACCAGCCAGCAACTGGGGAACCCCTGCTGTAAACTCAATACCAATGACACCAGCTGGGCTTCCTTTATTCAGGAAGGATGGCGACCAAGGAGATAGCGCAATCAACAGGCATGCAATTACTCGTGCCACGCAACTCTTCAGACCCCAAGCTTGCTAGACACGGCTTCCTTTACATACAGTGTATATTCTTCTCTCTAGCATATTAGTATTTAATAGTTGCTTACAAACCGTATTTACACACATATACTTAACCACTGTTATGCTTGTTATTTCAGCTGGTACATACGCTTTGAAACTAGATGTTATGCATATATAATTATCTTTAATAGATAACTGTATAGCTGAATAAGAAATAATGAAATTATACCTATACACACGCACACAGTCACCTGCAAATCCACCTAAACTACTCGATTTATGCCAGTTTGCCAGCATCAGGGTGACAACTTATTATTCAGCACCCTTCTGTCCAGAGCAAGGCCGCCACAGTAGTTGACAACCTCGGTGTTGTCACATACGATACTTATTATCATGTAAAATCAGAAACAGCTCCTAGCTGCACGCTGTGACCCTGCCTGGCAGTGATGAGGTTTTTCCCCCTTCCTTAGTGTCAGAGCTGTTTTCCTCCACTCCTCAGCAACACTGGTGAGCACCGCCCCACACTGCTTACCAGACTGAAGTCCCTCTCTGGGGATGACTGGAGTCCTCTGCTGGGTGGATCTTGACAGGGCTCCAACAGCAGAGGACAGTGGAGTAAAGAGTCTCTTTGTAAAATGCACTGAGCGAATGACACCTCAAACCCAGAGTTTCGGCTCTCTGCTGGAGGTGAGAGAGAAACTTGTTATCAATTACATTACACTTAAGGTTTTTCAAACACAAAATCACAAATTCTCATGTAATCTCATGGCCTTGGGATTGCACGTTTAGACAGACAGGGCTGCATCCTGTTAGGGGTGAAGTGAAAAAGAAGCATGGATGTGCTGTTGAGTATGAAGCAAATTAGAAAGTTTTGATCACATGCCACAGTTGCTTTTTTTCCCCCCAATTGTGTCAAGCCATGAAATGGACTGCCTATTATCTGGATAATAAATTTGGGATTTTCACTTGTCTTCTGGATTTCTCTCTCTGAAGCCACATTGGTTGACAATTTTTTTTCTCAATCAAGAACATTGTTTTCTTCAGTGAAATACTTTGTCATTGGCTCCCACGGCTTCTTGGTCTGTGTTCTGTTCACTTCTAAAGCACATGCTACTCTAGAGGCAGCACAATGGATGAAGCCTAGTTTCCTACCGACTTGTTTCCTTCAGCCCCAAAGCTCTTCCTAGTCCCTCTGTGGCAAATAATAACCTCCCTTGCTGTCCTACTGCAGCCCTGGCTAACTCTGTCAGGAGACAGCAAGCCTTGTGGCCATCCCTGTGATCGCCAATGGCCAAAGCAGCTTGCTGTGGCTGTGCCAGCCAAACTTTCCCTTGCTGGGTGTAACGCTGTGTATCTGCCACAGAGCTACCAGCGTTCATGAAGGTCCCTCAAGCTTCAGGGTGACAAGATCACCTCTTCCTTGAAGGGTAACAGCAAGTGTGTGAAAGGGACATGCCTTCCTCCCTCCTCCCCACATCCCAGCGGTGCACGACCCAGCATAGAATCGTCTAGGTTGAAAGGGGCCTTTAAGATCAGCGAGTCCAACCATCAACCTAACACTGCCAAAAGCACCACTAAACCATGACCCTAAGCGCCACCACCTACCCATCTCTTAAATACTTCCAGGGATGGTGACCCCACCACTTCCCTGGGCAGCCTGTTACAGTTCTTGACAACCCTTTCTGTGAAGAATTTTTTCCTCATATCCAATCTAAACCTCCCCAGCGTAACTTGAGGCCATTCCCTCTTGTCCTATTACTTGTTAGTTGGGAGAAGAGATCTACCACGACCTCGCTACAACCTCCTTTCAGGTAGTTACAGAGAGCGATAAGGTCTCCGTTTTCTCCAGGCTAAACAACCCCGGTTCCCTCAGCTGCTCCTCGTAAGACTTGTTCTCCAGACCCTTCACCAGCTTAGTTACCCTTCTCTGGACACACTCAATGTCCTTCTCGTAGCGAGGGGGCCCAGAACGAGTTATCCCCGCTCCGCTCACTCCCTGCCCCAGCAGCTGCGGGACAACCACCCGGGACCGCCTCAGGACCATTACGGACCCCACCGGCCGTGTCCCCAGCGAGAGCCCGGAGCAAGCTGGGCCTGCGCCCCCCGCGGGCTGCTG
>NW_009648539.1:4786434-4815522 GCF_000708025.1 Charadrius vociferus | reverse complement strand
TGTCCCGGCTGCAGCTCGCTCAGAAACGTGGAGGCTTGTAAAACTATTCCCACCTCTCTCCCCTTGGCCCAAAAATTTTTTTCCCACCCCCCTCACCCACAACAGCTTTAAAATCACAGCTTTGCTCCCAAAGTCAAAACTGTCGCTGATTTTGACTGGTTCCCGCCTCTCCGCACGGCAGAAGCAGTAGCAGGTTGGCGGTGGGTGTGCAGCTCAGGAGAGGTGTTTTTCCTCCGGTAGCCCCGGCGGGGGGTGGTTTGAGCCCTGAAGCGGTGGGCCGGTGCCGTGTTTCTCCTGCTGCTGTCCCCTGGATAAGTCACCGCAGGCGGCAGCGTACTTTTCCAGTCACTCCCAGCTTTACAAATGTAGTACTTCCCAAACTTCAGCTTTGCATTGTATTCATATGTCTTATGCTACACAGTGTAAAGCAGATTGTGTTATCATCAGATTTACCAGAAATGCTCACAGAGATGCATAAGGCTGTTCTAAACTGGGACTTTCCTTGTTCTTGGATACTTAGTTGCTGGGACTTTCACAGTTACAGCACTAATGCCTGAGGATGGCATGAGCAATTGTAAACGAAGGATTAGCTGCCGTTTGCTGAGATGATTCTGGTTTACAGGCAGCAGGTCTGCACAGTTGTGAAGTCCGTGCCACGGGCCCGACGCCATGGTCGGTTCTGGGCTAAGGCAGACTCTGGGTTCAGCTAAGCGGCCGTCCCCAGCGCGGGCTGTCCTGTGAGCGAGCAGCCGGGGGGTGAGAGGAATGGGTCGGCCAGTCAGAGGTATGTGCCTTCAGCCAAAGGGGTCAGGACAGAGCTACGGCTGTAGAGTCGTCTCCTCTGCTTCGTCTGAACTTGGCTTCAGCCAGGTTATTTTGCTGCAACAGGTTTGTGTGGTATGGTGGCCAAGAGCTGGGGAAAAAGCAAGGCTTTGTCTCTGCCATGAGTTGGCTTCGCGTCCATGTGTCCTGTCTGGTAGTTTACCTAACTGTAGTTGTAAGTGCTGAATCTAACATGAGAATCCTGTGGAGCTCTTAAACAACCGCAGTGCAAGCACAAGGCCTTCTTATTGTATATTTAAGAGTGACATTAAGGCTTGTTTTTCTTTCATTCTCCCCTTAGAACCGGTCTGTAGACCATAAGCTAAAAAAGTTGCATTTCTAGAGGAAGAATTTAAATCATTTCAATTAATTATTTTGAACTTCTGCCTTTTCACTCAGGCAGGGTGTTGGAGGAGACGGAAGATCATTGTTATTGAGCAGGGGATATTATAGTTGGGGAGGGGGGAGATTCTTGAAGTAAAAATAATGTAAATAGGCAGATGGATTTTGCTACAATGACGCACCCTTTCTGATTTGAGTATTTGGATGTTGAAGAAACAAAATGTATTCAAACCAAAAGCATTGCAAAGCATCAGTGACATAATCCCAGAGAGAATTGCCTTCTGAGGCTGGGGCTGTACTGTGCTGTTGTAGTACCTGCTGGCAGGTGCTTCATGCCTTTTCACACAGTTAAATCTAAATTATGGCAGAATCATCACAGAACATCTATCCTACTCAGACAGCGAATGCAAAAAAAAAAAAAGTTCCCCAAAGACAATTTTGCAATGAAATTGTTAAATACCTCTCTTAAGAAGGAAGATTGTGTGAGAGATTGAAGTTAAAAAAAAAAAAAAGTATTGAAAAAGCTATCACCAAGCCTGTAGTGACAGAAAACTTATTGCACTTCAATGCACTTCAGAGGCTATACAGGTTGAAATATCAAGTCTAGGAAAAATATGATTTGGTTTCTTTAAAATAAAGTTGGTAATGCTTGACCATTCATGATCTTTAATGAACATTTGGGTGACGGGTGAGGCTACAATGGTAGAAAATAAGTAGTAATGATAGAATTCAAGTAGACTTCAGCTGTCCACAAAAATTTTGCAAAGGCTCAATTTTAGATGTGATCAATGAAAAAAAATTTGCTACCAGAAGGTGAAAAATAATTTTTTTTTTTTTTTAATGGAGTCACAGAGGAGAACCAGAGAACTGTGTGCTGGTA
The DNA here is from genome assembly GCF_000708025.1 of Charadrius vociferus. Taxonomy (NCBI): domain Eukaryota; kingdom Metazoa; phylum Chordata; class Aves; order Charadriiformes; family Charadriidae; genus Charadrius; species Charadrius vociferus. The sequence goes on along the minus strand of NW_009648539.1, from coordinate 4,813,478 downwards.
AGACTTGGATCTCTTCCAGGTATATTATTTAGAAACTGTGGTAAGGAAAAGAATTAGTAGCAGGTAGGTAGGTGTGATCTATTGAGAAAGAGTCAACTTGGCTCTTGTCAAGGATGACGTGTCTCATAAACCTATTGGAGTTCTTTGAAAGTCGTAATTATCTGAATAAGGAAGTGTGGTGTTATTTCCAGAGGCTCTTGATGAATTCCTTGAACAGCTGTGAAATAAGGTGGAAATTACTTGCATTTATAAATAACTGGATAAAAACTGGGAAGCAGTTGTGATTTTTTTGGTTTTGTTGTTTGGTTTTTGTTTGTTTTTTTTTTTTTTTTTAATAGGGGAGGGTCACATCACTGGTAAAGTTCCACAAAAATGTGTGTTGGACCCGATGTGGTTCAACTCACGGCATGGCTTCCATAAAGAAGTGACTAATGTAGAGCTCTTCAGCCTGGAAGACAGACAGGCTACTAAGAAGGTGCTTCTTGCTGAGCTGCTGCAATACTGTATTGATGTATGAAGTAGAAAGAACAAATTCTGCTACCTCCTTGTTCCAAAAATACTTTACTGTAAAGCTCAAGGAAGTCCTTCTACTAAAAAATTCAGATCAAGTATTCATGAGATATTAACAGATACCATGCTTGGAGACTTTATTCTGGGCTATATGCTTTTGGTCTGTTTCAGGATATTCTTATGTGTGTGGAGGTAAGCCTGGAAGTTTTAGGTCCCAGGAAAACAGGAAGAAGGAAGAAAGGGAAATAAAGATCGGCAACATCCCCACCCCACAGCTCTTTTTAACCTCAGTGTCCTCCCATGCTTGTCAGTGAACCCAGTCTCTGGGTGTGAATTTGTGAAAATCACAAATGTGAATCTAGTAAAAACTAGAATTTTGCTGAGAATATCTGAACCAATAAGCCCTTAAACCTGGTCTGTAAAATTATGGACACAAGATGTTGCTTTACCAGAAACTGATGACAAAAAAACCTTTGCCCACTGCTCCATGTTGTACATCCTGGACCTGCTAGCAGAACAGAAATGTGGCAATAGTAATTTGCTAATACCTATGTCTGGTAATACTGTGCAGGAATAGAAGATGACTAGTTTAACTTGAGATTACTCCTCCAAATAATGTATTGTTTGACGATATTGGACTATGAATCCTATACAGATGTTCTTACTTTATTGTAAAGTTTCTTCTACTTTAGGTGTTTTCTTCTACTAATATATTCCTGCCAATTTAAATTTTCAGGAGCCACTTAATCCTTCGTGTTATCACAGACCACCGTAACATGTTTTTCTGAGAACTGATCCTGTTTCTATTGAAACACAGACTTGGAGAACTCGACAACTTCTATCATTTCCTTTACACAGTTCCTGCTTCCTTTAAATGTCTGCTCTTGAGGTCAGCAACTGATAACATCATGTTTCATCACACAGAAACTCTCTAGTTTTATTGGTGGGTAGAATTGTGTGTGTGTATATGTATGTATATATATACACCTTTATGTATATGTGTGTATGTATACATATATGCATACATAAATATATATTTAAACGTACATTTAAACAATATAATATGTATAAACAAGCTATAAAAATGTTATTTTGGTAAAATATTGTATGTAGAAATGTAAGGAAATTGCTAAATAATGATATATTTTGTACAAGGCCAGAAGGGAAATACACCAGAGGGTCAGAGAATGAGAGAGGCTGTAAGGAACCTCAGGGGTTTCTAGTTGCAGGGAAACTTTGGTGTTAGAGTGTGTTGCTAAAGGTCATCCTTATCCTGACAAATTCTGAAAGTCTCCAAGGATAGAGATTCAACAGCCTCTCTGGGCACCTCTTTCAGGGCTACATCACTGCCACAGTGAAATTTCTTATCTCCCCAAATCATCATGTTGTCTAGATGGCCCATGTCATCTTCCCAATGTCTGTCCTTCATTTCTGGAGTTTATACATGTACGGGAAGCAACAATTACAGCAGGTTTAAAACAAGCCATTGACTTATTGAGGGCCCTGTTGGGGCTGATGCCCTGTGGGGGCAGCAGGATGGGCTCTGGGCTGTGCGTTATGGCCACTGCTGCTCTGCCTTCCCCCTGCTCCCGCATCCCGGCCAGCTGGGCTTCTCACCGGGTGCCCTTTTTACAGCACCCCAGGGGCAGGCAGACAACTGATCAGGTCTTTTAGACAGCCTTTTACAGTTTATTACAATGCGTAAGAAATACATTTCCACTTTTTCTGCTTGGCTTCTTTTAGATTAAGAACTGTTCTCAAGCATCGTTCCTGATTTTAGATGCTCTACCTTCCCTTTTTTTTTTTTTTTCTTTCTTTCATTCTTTCTATATTTCTCACAGTAGGGATGCATTGCATGTTTATTTCAGGGATGGTTTCTGTAAAATCCCACCAGCCTTCTTTTGGCTGACTCTTGTTACAAAAGGAACAAGGCAGGGTGTAGGCACTTTTGTGCTGACTCAGCATTTTATGTTGTCTCTTTCATGGTAGAAGACTGAGTCAGCTCTTGGGCCTCATTTCACTTGTCCTTGCAAGAAAATGGATCTGTAGGTCTTTCCTGTCTTTCCTTACCTGGTAAATGATTTTCAGTAGCCACAAAAGCCCATAAAAGTTTGAATGTGGTCTGCATAATAACTAGGAGTTATGAAATAAGTTTAAGACAGTTGTTATTCAATTCTAGATCATTTTCTGTGTTTTGGAGAGTAGGTTTGTTTAGATCTATGTTTTATATGTATGTATATTTTAATGGATGTATTTAAGTAGCTGTGTATATATATTTAAGTGACTGTGTATCTATAGGTAAATAGATACACACAAATACTTAATTTCCTCTGTCTTCATCATTTATGCCTTATAGTATTATTTATTTTTTGGGCTGTTTGAGTTTAGAGTAACAATCTTGCACTAAGATTTTTCTGACTTTCAAAACTGCTTTTTCTGCCTGTTCCCAGATTTGAATGTGATCCTCTTACAGTCTCGCTTGTTACCATGTTTTGTTTTGTTTACTGGGTTGTAAATACCAAACTACATAGCCTGCACACCTGCTAGTGTCTCGCTAGCAAATTCCCAGCGTAATCCTCAAGATCAGGTTTTGGTCCCTCTTCTACTCCAAAAATCACAGCATCTGATTTTGATGGGCACGCTGCTCCTGCCAGGAGTTTTAACCTGACCCTGTTCCAGGAAATGGCGCAGCCGTCGGGTGATGTTTCCTCCCCGGCACATGGTGACTGCCTGACTTCGCCCAGAGGTTTCTCTTCCATCTGTTACCTAAAAGTGAAATAACTGCAGTGACCTCCCCCCCGCCCCAGTGCACACAGGAAAAAGTGAACTCTTTGGCGAGTTTATCTGCAGAAGCTTGACCTTGTGGGTGCATCCGTTCCCTCTAAACGTGCTGCTGATTGCGGGCTCCACGCCCAGCGCTTGCTTTGGCGCAGATATTCCCAGGCTTTACGTTGGATCAGAGTCCGGAAGGCGCAGCGCTCTTCTACTTACAAGCAAGTGCTGTGCGTAAAACACTTGGAGGTGTATTCGCTTTAGTGGCTTCGTAACACTCTGGTCACTGGTTTGGGGTTGGGTTTTTTGTTGTTTTGTTTGTTTCCTGAGCTTTTCTGGAATGGATAATTGGTTACTGGTAACTGCATTAATCATAATACCTTTTTAGTCATTACTTTATTGTTAGTTGGCAGGATTCCTTGCATTTATAAACAGGCTTTAGACCTGCAAAGCAGTGTGTCTCTGGGACATCTCATTTCCTCCCTCACACAGTTAAGTGAGGGAGTAATAAATCTGCAGCATTGTTGTTTGGTTTTGCTTTTTTTTTTTACTAAGCAGGCTTGTGTTTTATAGCAATACAGAATTCAGCAATGCTTCCACAAGCGCTTTGATATTTAGGATATTTTACTATTTCTGTTTCCTGTCTTCTGTAAAAATAAGTCAGTTTTCTTTGTCATTATGCTTTCCTTTAATAGTCACCTGCAAACGTTTTCCAGAAGAGCTCACACGATTATTTTTTTGGCTGTTTTTCTTTACAACTTCTGGTAGAAATCCTCAGCTTCCTCTGACACCTAGATGAGTGCTTGGTTTTGGTTGATTTCATTTTTAACCTAACTTCCCAGATCAGTGACAGTAACCACAAATTATGATTTTTCTTTTTCTTTCTTTAAACAGTGCTTTTACTACACACAATTGTCTATAAGGACCAGGTGCATCCACACTATACTATTAGTGATGGTTACAATAGCTTCTTTCAGTTATTGTGTTACTTTGCAAAATATTTTTCTTGTCCTGAATCAAATTACTCACATCAAAGTAAGTTTCTGAATGTATGTGTAGGAAATCGTATGGCTCTGTGCAAATGATAAGTGTATCTCATGACCTTGGAAGAAAACTGCAAACACGGGTAACCATTTGAGCAAAATGAAACCACTGTTTCAAGTCAGCAAAATAAAATAAAAATTAATTGTTATTTCCCCACGTACACGTGCAGAAATGCCTTCTGATCTGCACATCCAGAATCTGGGCTAGGTAGGAACTTCTAGTGCCTTTTTCTAACAATTTGGAATTAGGAAGATCTATGGATTTCTTAAATTTGTGGATTTTAGGATATAGATCTTGTTCACCATCATAAGTGGGCTTCCTAGACAGTTTTTTCGTAATGTATTTTTAATCTGTCTTAAACAGATTTGCCTCCCCCCCCCCTCAAACTTCTTTGCAAATATTTTCCTCTATTTTAGACTTCCCAGACTTCTTCCTTGCTTTTCACAAGATTTTTATACTAGCCAGCGCAGCCCTTTATTACTTGAAGTCTTAAAGCAGTGTTTGGCAGTCTGTCTTGTTGAGACCTTACTGTCATTGGGAGAATCATTCTTTAAAACATCAAATAATCCAGAAAAACATTTCATAATCTAGCTAGCCTCTGTTTTCAAAGACTTGATCATATTGTGGTGTTGTAGACTGGACTATATCCTGGGGGGCTCTTAATGAGGTTTGTTTCAGCAGACACAATTTAGGGAGTATTTACCTGGGCTAGGGGTGAGTGGTGGGGAAGTGTGGGGCCAGCGTTGCTTTCACTCACGTTGCTTACGTGTTCCAGCCTTGAATAATTCAGCCATTCTGGCGGTTATCAGCACTTCGTTGCTATCTGCTAATCAAACCAAGACACACCTTCCGTAAATGTCAGGGCCTTTTGCTGTAATATCTGAACACATGTGGGGTATGTAGGTGTGCAAAACCAGGCGCAACCTTTCCATGCAGATAAGACTTTTTTTTTTTTTTTTTCCCCCTTCAAAACCAGAACTGACAGTTGGTTCAAGGTAGTTTTAGGTGAGGAAATAAATTGGCATGAAAAGTTGGGCAGTGTTTGGGGGAGATAAGAATAATCTGATTCATCATATCTTTTAATTCCAGTGGCAATTTTGCACCTCTGCATCCTGGGTTTGGATGTAATAGGGCTGCGTCACTTTTGGCTCACACGCTGGATTTTATCCATAGGTTGCTCTCCCCCAAGTAGGGGTGAGGAGCGGCTGTTCAAACGCATATTCAGAGTAGGTAACACGGCCTCGGTATCTCTGCAGGGTGGCTCAGAAACCAGCGCTGCGACCTGTGTCATGCTGATAAGTTTGAGATGCTCATGGATGGACCTGCGGAACCCTAAACTGCTGCTGGGAGCAGGAGGGAAGGGTGAAGTGGAAAAGTGGGGAGAAGAGGACCCCGGCACAGCTATGTCCTCTGCCATGGCTTTGGGAGGGTGGGAAGAGGAGGTGTTTTCTTTTGCGTGAGGATGCCTGGCAGACCCTTGAATTCACATTGCCACCTCTGCAGTTTATGGGGTGGGAAATGGAGAAGGTGAAATTGGATTGAGGCGGCCATTCATCCAGATCATCCATTTTCACTTACAGTCTACGAAACGCGACATTTGAGCATACCTCTTACTAAAAGGGCATCTGCTGTTTAATTCAATGTCCTAACCCTGTTCAAATTCCAGCTCTGGGGCCCTCAACATAAGAAGGACACGGACCTGTTGGAGCAAGTCCAGAGGAGGGACATGAAGATGATCAAAGGGCTGGAGCACCTCCCCTATAAAAAAGGTTGAGAGAGTTGGGGTTGTTCAGCCTGGAGAAGAGAAGGCTCTGGGGGGGAGACCTTATAGCAGTCTTTCAGTACTTCAAGGGGGTCTCCAGGAAAGATGGAGAGGGACTCTTTGTCAGGTAGTGTAGCGATAGGATGAGGGGTAATGGTTTTAAACTGGAAGAGGGTAGATTTAGATTAGATATGAGGAAGAAATTTTTCACTGTGAGGGTGGTGAGGCACTGGAACAGGTTGCCCAGAGAGGCTGGGGATGCCTCATCTCCTGAAACCCTCCAGGGCAGGTTGGATGGGGCTTTGAGCAACCTGGTCTAGTGGGACGTGTCCCTGGCCATGGTGGGGGGGTTGAAACTAGATGATCTTCAAGGTCCCTTCCAATCCAAACCATTCTTGGATTCTACTATTCTATGAAATTAGGAAGAGAAAGGAGGTGGTGGTGTGAGTCAGCATGTCAACCACCCACCATGAGAAACCCAGCAAGCCTGGTTCCCAGCCCACTGCGTGCAACCCAGCCTGGAGCAGGATCCTGACAATGTTTGCTAGATGATGCTGTGATGTGGCAATGTCATGTACCATCATCACATAAATCATATTAAATTGGATAGAGCAGTGACACGTGCTGTTTCGAACTTTGTGAGAGAAGCTGCAGAATCTTGAACTTTCTGTATTTTCAGGCATTCATAATGAAACTTCAAAAGCAAAGCTTAAAAATTTCAGCTGTCTAGAACAATTCTGGTTTTGTTGATCACTGAGAATAATATTAGCATCTTGATTTTCAACACATACTTTTTTCCATTAAAAATGTTCCAGTATGTTATTTCTAAAAGAGAAGTATACCTTTAGAAAGCGTGAAATAATTTGAGCCAATTGTATTCTTAACAAATCTTTGAAAACTCACAGGAAGTTTCATATTTTTTCTTAAAATACATGTAACTTGGCATATAGAACATAAAAATTGAGATTAAAAATGTATTTTCTCTTGCCGTATCATTGTTGCAGTTGTGGTGAAAGTCTTACATAAAAGTATGTCAGCACCCATTCCTAATTAACTCATGGCAGCATGCCCGGCGCGCACACATTCATGCTGTCTCTCACTGTGTATAGATACGCATCTCTAAGAGAGAAACAGCTCCTTACAATGAAATAAATTGAGTGATTACATTAATTGGCACAAATGTTCTCTAAAATAGCCCATTTAATTTTGTTTAGGCATTTCCTGACTGATGTCTCCTTAGTTTCTAATAAATAACCTATTGTAAAGCTTGCTAACAGAAGATTTTGTAGCGTAGTAGATTCCAAGGTTAAATTATAAAACTTGTCAGCCGTACAGTCTCGGTTAAAGTGTGACTTGCAAATGCAGTGTAAAAAACGTAAAACCAAAAGCTCGCAGGAATATGGATGTATATAATAATACCCCTTTACGTTCTTTGCTTCAGTTTGCGTTTTGTGGAGGTCGATGTTTGAGTAGGTGCTTTAGTGAAAGATCCAGGAAAGATGGTACACAGTGAACTTGTTTTTAAGTTTGTGTTCAGGCACAGTGTAACACTCTCTGTCTCTCCTCCCGTCTTAAGAATTTAAAGATTCATGGCTGAATACAATTAGAATTTTTAAAATGCAGATGGTTGTTTTATTACAAATGGATAAACAAAAGCTGTGTCTTCTGGTGTTTCTTGTTTTATACCTGTCTTCTAAGCCGTGTTGATCAAGCAGGAGGTATTCCTGGAAAATCCCCGCAGTGTGGCAGAGGGTGCCCGAGGGGAACCAAGGAGATGCAGAAGCAGGTGGCTGCTGGAGCAGGGCAGCGTCCCAGCCCGCTCCCTGGGAGGTGGTATGGGGCAGTCCGGGCTGCGTTTTCTCTGGATGCGACTCTGCTGCGCACAAAGACTCCGCTTGTGCGTTTTCTTGTGGGGCTGCAGAGAACAGGAGCCATTGCAGGGCAGAGGCTGAGAAGATGCCATTCCTTTGCATCACGTTACCCGTTATCATTTTTATCTATTATATATCGGTGTTTTTCAGTGAAATCCAAGTGCCATTTAAAACACACCTTCGTTTTGTTGGCTTTAAAAAAGCTGTTCACATGTGCTGGCAATGGGGTTTTCTTCAGTGACTGATCCTGGCATCTGGTAACTTTTTCCAAAATCAGCTTGACTAAAGATACATGTGCTTTTATGAAGAAAATGAACCCACTTAACATGCACACATTAACCTAAGTGTTTGGGTTGTTTTTTTTTTAATATATGTAATTATTATCTTTATAAACAGTAAAGCTCCTGTGGTTGAATAAGATAATCAGCGTAGTGAAGGAATACGTTGGACTACAAATCACAGTGCTTCTGCGTTTATTGTCTATGCTTGGAAATGTCACGTTTACGGGCAACTCATTTCCTCGGGATCTATGTTAATGTTTTTACAGACCGTTTGGTAGTTACAATAACTGGGTTCAAGGTGATGTATCAGGCAGCTGATAATAGGGACTGCAGGTAGTTTCCTGTCATTTAACTTCAGCTGTGGAAAAGTTAAGCATCCGCTCCGTAGTTAAACCTCTACAGACAAGGGGAATGTCTGTTTGTCTGTTGTAGATAAATGTCTTAAGGAGGGTGAGGTGAATCACCCCTGGATTTGTCTTTATGGACGTGGAGAGTCCAGACAATTAGCTCAAAGTTAGCACCTAGCTTTTAGATGGATAACATGAGAGGCAATTAATTTTGTCTTAACGTGATCCCCTCTATTGGGAAAGGACAGTGTGCCACATTTGAGGGTGGCATGGAAGAGAGCCTTAGTCAGAAGGCAAAAGCAGCTTGCACTATAGGCGTTATAAATATGCATTCCCAGTATCTGCAAAAACATATTTTTGGACTGCTGTCACCAGTTTGTATCCTCCCTGTCATTTTAATGACACACTGTAACTGATACATGTTTGTTTTTCTGAAGAATCCAAAGTAGGAGTGAAATGAATCACTTGGGAAGTAGGAGCTTGGATACTTGGGTGACACAGAGAGAACAAAAACACATCCCAAAGTTTGCAAAGGTGAATACAGAAGATGCACTGCTAAGGTGGTTCTGTTGTAAATATGAGGTAGGAAATGGAAAAGCTGAATTATGACCACTAGCCTTTAAATCAGCATTCGTATTTGTAGTGAGCTTTTTTTTTGAAGCTTGTATATCTTGAAGTGGTAATGTTTAGTGTCCATATGCGTGCCGCTTAATTGTTATTCAACAACGCTTCTACGCATTTCCATTTCAGGGATTTGTTCTTTTTTTAAAAATGATTTTCTTATACTATTATTTTTCCAGGGTTTGAACACTTTAGGTTTGCAATCTCCCTGGTGGGATTATTTTTTAAGACTGAGCAAAAGTCTTTGAAATTTCTTTCAAAACAGAAAAATAAGGAAAATTCTGCTTCATTTCATCAACAATATTGAAGACTGCTAGCTGTTGAGCTCTTGTAGTAATCTAGTAAGGAATAAATGTCTTGGAAATAATTTGTGAGAGAAACATGTGAATCGGCATAGAGGTCGATTAACTTTATTTTCACCTAATTTTTTTTACAAGAGTTTTGAAAGTTTAGTTGGTCTGTATGTGATGATTAGTTTTCCCCCAAGTAAACTTAATGTACTAAAAAACTAAGCATCCAGTCATGCTGTGTGTGTTTCAATGTGCGGGGTGAGAGATGGTTTTCTTCTTCGGCGGGTTGTCAGCCTTGTCCAGCCGGGCTCTTGCGGGGAAGCGGGTTGCAGGGGAAACCGGGCATTGCTTGGGGCAGCGCGGCCGGCAACCTGCCCTGCTGCCTGGCCACTTGCTTCTCTACGCTTGCGTGCTGCCTTCCACCACGGAGCTAGTAAATAAAACGCCCTTTATAGTTTTGGCCTCTTTCTTGACTTCAGAAACCTAAGAAACGTGCGCTCTGGTATGTCCCGTGGGAGGCTGACCTTTTCCCGCGGCGTAGGGTATGCTCATCGCAGGGGGCAGCAACGCACAGTGAATCACAAACAGTTTGGGGATTGCCTTGCTCTGCGCCAAATTATGTTTCCCGTCTCCAGCGTGTAATTTTCAGGCAAATCCACTGAAGTCTTTAATCTATAATTAGGCTTATAAGCTACTTTAGACCTTTTGGATTTCCCTCTTTAAAGAATGGAATACAGCATTATTATTCCATGAATCTTTCTGATGTATTTTCCAGAGAAAGCATTCCTAGAGGTTTTCTATTTATTTAGTTTTCCTTCAGTTTTCTAAAATGGGTAGGTAAAGATCCCATTTCCATCAAGCAATGAACTGAAATTACCTGGTGCAAGTGACTGTGATATATAAGAAGAATTTTTTCCTGGCAGTACTGAGCATAAATGTTTTTCAATAGGCTAAAGTAAATATGTATTTCTAAAATTGGATTCTTACCATAGTTTTTCTGCCTTTTTTTTTTTTAAAAAAAAAATGTTAATTAAAATGTCACTCCTTTCTCATGTGTTACTACGTGAACATTTGGCAAAATAAATCACTTCTGTCACCAGCCGAGGGTGTGAGGCAGTTCTCTGTTAATGCCTCTGTTTGCCTCAGGACAAGTAACAGCCTGGATGGACGGGTGTTTTTGTACTTCACTGGATAAGTGTGTGTGTGTATTGTGTATCTACCAATCTGTGTATATCTGTATGTGTGTATGCGTGCATGCGCATCGTATACAATGGGTGTTGTTGCATAGCATTCCTTTCATGTTTGAGAAGCACCCTTCTGTGGGCCTCCTCTGCCCAAGTGTAATTTCTCCTCATTGCTTCCTCGTTTTCAGGTATTTATTACAAAAGTACTTTTCAGGTATTTATTACAAAAGTACTCTACAGACATTTTTTTTCCCTTCATAAGAATTTTAATTTTAGGAATATTCAGATTCAGACTTTTTAAATTTTTTTTTATCTTAGTAAATATTGCCTAATCTTTAAAGAAACCCAGAAGTCATCTTTTATTGCTAACAGCTGCATTAATTGATCAGGAAATACATATATTTATATTATACATATATATTTATTTATATATATATTTTTATATAGATAGATAGATCAATGTGCTATAGGTAAGCAGTTTTCTTCTGATGTGTCATTGTCTGGCTGTTTTGAGGAATTTCTGTTCTCCTAAATTGACCTAAGGGATTTTGCTGTTATGTTTTGTGTTGAGCAGTTCTGGTTTCCCTCTTCAGCTCCCAGCAGCATAGGTTTTGGAGAACTCGCCGCTGTTCTGTTCTGGTAGGAGGGATGTCCTACCTCTTTTGGTATCTGTTGTGACCCAGTAGTCTACAGAAGCTGAAGTATGTCCTTCTGCCCTGTACAAGCTGCAGGGACTCCAGGCAGGGCTACAAAGATGATTAGGGGATTGGAGCATCTTTCTTATGAGGAAAGGCTGAGGGACTTGGGTCTTTTTAGTCTAGCGACAAGAAGACTGAGCTTACAAATACTTAAAGGGAGGGTGCCAGGGGGATGGGAACAGTCTTTTTTCAGTGGTGCCCAGTGATAGGACAAGAGGTAACGGGCACAAACTTGAGCATAGGAAGTTCCATCTAAACATAAGGAGGTATTTCTTTACTTTTAGGGTAGTGGAGCACTGGAACAGGCTGCCCAGAGAGGTGGTGGAGTCTCCCACACTGGAGACATTCAAAACCTGTCTGGACGCCGTCCTGTGCAACCTGTTGTAGGTGACCCTGCTCTGGCGGGGGGGTTGGACTAGATGATCTCCAGAGGTCCCTTCCAACCCTGACCATTCTGTGATTCTGTGAAAATTCAAACATCTCTAAACAATTTCTGTTGTTTTTTCACAAAACTGCTTATACAGAATGCTCTAAGAAAAGGGGAGATATGGTAATAAATGCCATCATTATTTTAAAATACTTTCAGATCAGGGGAATCTTTAACAATTTACACGTTTGGCTCAGCTGGAAGTTTCTTGGCATCCTTATGTTCACTTGGGGAAGTTCATATATATATTTATAGCACATACATTCTGGAGCTTAATCCAAAGGTTTGCAAACTTCCTGGCTCTCCATAGAGCCAAACCCATACATTTCTATGTCTGTCTGTATTTTTTTGTGGATTTCACTATTATATTTTGGCAGTTCTGTGTGTTTCCCAAATTCTGCTCAGTGTGTACACGTCTCAGTTCTGTTGCTGGGTTTTTTTTTTTCTCTTTATATATTGCTGTCCCTTTGCAGTTATATTTTTACTGTCTAGCACTTGTTTTATTTTCGAAAGCACAAGTTATCATTAATTTATGCTACTGCTTTTACTACACTTAGGTTTCATATTTCATTTTTTTGGTTTGTTTCTTCTTGTAATCTGAGGCATGCTTTGGCCATTGCTTGTTCCTGTACTTGACGTAATTTTGTGCAAAGACAGCTACTGCACATACACCAGCTCAGAATACCTCCTATTATTTTTCTTCTTAGACATTTTTGGGGATAGCAGAATTTTAGTCATAATGCTGCTGTGGAAACAGGACTTCTGGAAGATCAGCTTCCTGAAAGTGTTGGCATGACTTTTCCATGTACATACAAAACAGTTCCTTTGAGATGCTTTGTTATTCTTTTTTACAGTTAGTAAGTAGCATACGAACTCTACGTTTGAGAATAGTTTTCTGAAAACTAACAAATGCTTTTGCACTTGTACTAAATGTGATCCCCTCCCCTACAGATGCAAAGAGAAGAAGTATGATTATTACAGCCTGCCGAAAACCTCCGTTGTGATAGCTTTTTATAATGAGGCTTGGTCAACACTTCTGCGGACTGTTCATAGCGTTCTTGAGACATCTCCAGATATACTTTTGGAAGAAGTTATCCTTGTAGATGATTACAGTGACAAAGGTAGGAAGAATAATTCTAAATGATGTTGGTTGTTGGTGGGGTTTTCTGGTCAGCCAGTCACAGGAGGAAAAGATAATGCTGTTTAATAACATACCATGAAATTGTACAACATAGGCATCTAATTGGAGAATGTTTTGGGGGTTTTTTTTGTAGCCTGCCAGTGAAAATTTTGAGTTCTGGACCAAATTTAGTTTATAAAGGCGAAGCACATTTGCTGTGTTGAGTGCTTCCATACATAGGTAACTACAGTCTGGTTGGAGCATTTCAGGTTTCCTAATTGGAGCAAGTTTTGATTGCTCCAAGGTTTCCCTGGTGTAAGGTATAGTAAGAAGCTACCTGGTTACCTCTTTTCATTTAAATTACAGGACACAAAACAATGCTGGCGTTTTCTACCAGATGTGAATTGTGTTAAGAATAAAACCTTTACATGGAAAAAGCTTTACGTAACATTTGAGACTCACTTACACCATTTGGAAATGAATTAGAGGCAAATACAAAGCATTCAGTTTCTTAAAAGTAACTGTGATTTGTGTCCATCCAAGTTCTGCACTTTTTCCTTGTCTTTTCCTAACATGGACAGTATAGTAAGTAACATGATGCTGAAAAAAAAGCTTTCTGTAGCATGATGTAAACCAATCATTGCAGAATTATATTCTTCCTTTCCCTTTTTTTGGTTTGTTGCAGAACATTTAAAGGAGACTTTGGAAAACTACGTGGCTGGCTTACGCAAGGTGCGTCTTATCCGCGCAAACAAGCGAGAGGGGCTGGTTCGAGCCCGGCTGCTGGGGGCATCTGTGGCGAAAGGGGACATCCTGACATTCCTGGACTGCCACTGCGAATGCCACGAGGGCTGGCTGGAGCCGCTGCTGGAAAGGTGAGGTTATGCTCTGGGCTGGTTTTCTTTCCCGTTGCAGAAGGGGAAGAGATGGTTTGGCACACTTCTGCTGTGGAAAAAATGATTCTTTGCAGACGTTTACTGGAGGTTACCACGGCCTGGTCCCTGGGGCACTGCAAGGGCTTGTCTCCTGGTGGTGGGGTAGCGAATGGAAGTGTGGAAGATCAGGAGGTGGATTTTTGTTTTCTGCTGAGGACCAGGCTGCTCTTTTTCTTCAGAGAAAGGAAAGTTTTATTTTCAGGAAGAGGAATCCTCCCCCAGCTTTGAAGCTACCTTGGGAAAGGTGGCTACTTCCATCAGCCTGGGAGGTGGATGAGAAGAAGGTCTGGAAAGATGCATGCCCTGAGACATCCTTTGTAGGAGCAACAAAGCATTTTTACATTTTATTGGGATTTTTATTCCTCTGTGTACGTGCAGGGCAATGTGCATGTAAGCAGATTGGAATAGAAGTCAGTAAACTCAGTCTTCCTAGTCCTGGGCAAATGTATCTTTCCAAAACTGGTTCTGATCTAAAGCATCATGGGGTAGGATAGGGAGGAGTTAATGTTATGTCAACATTGACTTTTACTTGGACACCATCTGTCCTGGGACACTGTACTTTACAGCTGTGTAGTTTTTCATCTATACTGCAGATCTGTTGGACAGGTCAGAAAACTTCCATTAATTAATAAAACAACAAAAAACAAGGACACCCCCCCCTCCAACTGAAAAACAGAATAATAGCTCTCTATTACAACTTAAAATATTTATGCTATTCTTAAAGCCTCACCCACATGTAGTCAGCAGCCATACATGCGCTTTTCCTGCTGTCGGTTCGGCCACTGGTACATCTCACCGCAGCACCCTGCTGCCCCCGCATCGCATGCACGAGGGTATATTGCTTTTGCCCCTCTCGCTGACAGCTTACGTCTTTATCCCCTTGGATGCCATTAGCAGGTACTGATAGATACAGTACCTGAATCAGACCTCCTAGATATTGTATATAGAACACCATCTCTCTTTAAAACATAATTAAAAAAAAAATATCCTTTCCTCAAGGTCAGTGGTTTGATTTGCATCCTATAAAGATTCCCACCGGGTACTGTAGACTTCAGAGAAGCACCAGGAAAAACAGCCCTATGCAAATTGGAGGGAGATGTCCAAAAGCACATGCTGTCTTGAGGCATGCAAGTCTTCCTGATTCCTAGTGGAACTTGTGTTCTTAAATGCCCCGTGGCCATTTGAAGCTGTATCTGGAATAATATTTTAATTTTTTTCCTTAAAATTTTCATATTTAACTCATTTCTAAATTTCACAAAGAGTATATTCCAGATAACTGTGGGTTAGCTATGAACAGTATAGATAGTGTGAAGAAAGGAAAAGAGGTAAAAATCAAAGAATAAGTATGGTTTTAATGACTGTCCTCTGAAGAAACAGTGCGTAAATGTGGAGAGGACTCTGTAATTTCTTCACTTCTTTAGCAAACCACTAGATGGCAATCTTGAGGAAGGATTGGCATAATTTTAAGCATAATAAATCACCTTGTGTAAAAAAGTTAGCCCTGGATGTGTCTTGGAATTTTTGCCCTTCTTGCTGCAGATGCAAACCTCATCTCTAAGGGGTTGTCTGCGTGGCATATCTGACTCAAACGTATGGGAGCAATAGAACAGCGTTAGCATTTTGCATTGCAAAGCCGGTTCTATTGTAAGCTGCCTGTGCATTGTACCATCTAGTTAATTCTTAACTTACGCACAAGGTGATGGCTTTTCACTTACCTGATTCCTTGCATAACTGTCGCATGGCAGCTACCTAATTTTTACTCCTTTTCCTTTGTAGGAGCAACAAAGCATTTTACATTTTACTGGGATTTTTATTCCTCTGTGTACGTATCATTCTCATTGCTTTGTACATAAGTCTTATGCAAGTGAGACAGGAGATAACAATATTTGTATAAGTGCTTTTGTGTGCTCTACCAAACAGGATTTCAGTGGAGGATCAGGAAGAAGAAAACAGCTGTGTCTCATCTTCCCTCCAGCAACAAGAGACCATTTTATACCAATTTATACTTAAGGCTGTCTTTCTCGGCTCAGACAATACTTTTTTGCAACTGCTGCTGTTCTGCTGCATTTAACCACCAGAAGCTGCTCTAATTTCAGAGTCAGAGCCCCTTGGTCAGCCTGCAGGTTTTAAGCTTAATAATCCCGTGACGAACTAGTTGCCCTCGAATGACAGATACGTCACATCTCTTCCTTGCTTGGCAATGTAACGCGTTCAGTTTTCCTTCTCCTTCAGAATATGCAAATCAGAAGACGCAGGGCTGAAACAAGTAGCAGCATCTTAAAGTCAAGCAAGTCACTTGGTTTCACTGAACTAACAGGAGATGTCTAAGACGAATCTAGAGGAGATTGCTATAGAGTGATTTGGGAGAAAGACCTTAGCTTGAGCTTGCGTGCTTGAAGTTGATCTCTCCTACTACTGAGAGAGACCTTTCCAGAAGTTGAGGTGAAGGCAGAGGATCCCACTGCCTTTTGTAAGGGCAAATGCTTTTGGAAAGGAATCCAGAAAACCCTGTGTGGTATTGAGAAATGGGAGGATGAGGCTTATCTCCTTGCAGAAGTAGACCTGCAAGAAATGCTGTCAGCTTTGATGTATTCTTAGTATGATAAAAATCTTAACTACATTTAGATCAGCCTTGCTGATAGGTATGTCATTCTGCAATACTATCTTGTTTCTCCTTTTTACCTCCTACATTGCCAGGGTTTCCGGAGGCCTCCTTCATGTATGTTTCAATGTTGGACATCTGTTTCCCATGTCACATGTTTTTTTTTTAAGCTCAAGGCTTCTTTTTGAGTTACTGTTGCAGTGCTCGGTATAACTTTCTGTAGATGATCACAGTTACAAGAACAACCATGACTTTAAGGGCCAAGAGGCTACCTCATTTATTATTCATCTTTGCAGAACTATACAATCGTGCTGCGCTGTTAATATCTGAACCGCGGCTGCCTGTACGATACAAACCAGACGTTTTTGTTGAGAATGTGGTGCTGGCTGTGGCAGCCAAGCCAGATGCTCAATGTGTTATCTCAAGCCATCTGGCATACCTTGCTTCCACTGTCCGGGAAGATTGATGCTTGCCAGGTGCCTACAGCTGAGTCCATCCTGATGCATCTTCCTGGTGCATCCTCAGCAAGAAATCGATGGTTATTCTTGAAGCCATTATTTCCTTGTATTGCAGCATGAATTGAAAAGGAGCAAAACTTCGTGTTTGGTATCTGTAAGCGTTCTCTGTTCTTGACAGTTCTATTTTTTTTTGAGATAAGTTTCTAATGGAAGTCACCCTTTTCTTTTAAAAACATATTAGGATTGCAGAAGAAGAATCAGCTGTTGTCTGCCCGGTTATTGATGTTATTGACTGGAATACATTTGAGTACTTGGGAAATGCTGGCGAGCCACAGATTGGTGGATTTGACTGGAGGCTGGTCTTCACTTGGCATGCTATTCCTGAAAGAGAGCAAAAACTGAGGAAGTCCAAGACCGATGTGATCAGGTTAATTTTTGTGCATCTTATGAAACTGTGAATGTTACAAGTGTGTTTGATTTTGCTTGGAAATGCCAGGTGCTGAAAAATATTTGTGAAATTAGCGTATCACCAAGAATTTCATATTTTGTTTAGTTACCCTTTTTCCAAAATAGCTCCTGCTCACAGTGCTCCTGGAAAAATACTGCTCTAAAAGCTGAAATTCCTGTGTAATCTGCCATATGGAATCCTTATTGCACAAGTAGTCTCTTGACTCCTGCCCCCAAACTCCCACAGACACTTATCAGCACGTGGAAGGGGTAACTGATAACTAATGCTGAAGGATGTCCTCTGTGCAACGCAGAGATCCGCATTGTAAAAAATGTATCATGGTCGACGGTGAAAAGGGGGGAAAAAAATCATCCACAAGTAAGAAGGCAAAAGTGGTTTTGAAGACTTTCTGCGCTGTAGTGATAGTGGTGGTTCCTTGCGGTATTTTCAAAGCCGAACCAGTTTGCCATTTCTTTATTGGGATGATATGATACAGCTCTACCTACCAGAGTTTCTATGAAGGCCTAACCCACAGGAGCTCACACGGATGTCTTCCTTGTGGGTTTTAGTTTTGTTTTATTTTAAGACAAGTTGCAGTCAGTTGGTGGTATTTGTCGCTCCATGCTGTCTTTTTAGGAGAGGTAAGATAAGAATACAAAAAATGCATCTGGAAAATGGACACTGTAGACAAAATCCTGATAGTTGAGGGTCTGCTAGGTTCAACTTGAAGTTGCTGTATTTCAGTAGTGTATTGTAAGAAATGAAGCAACTCTTTGGCGTTTTTAACACCATGATTTTATTAGTCCTTGCTTTTATTTATAACCTGTTGTCTTATGGACTACAACAAATACAAAATGATTAATTTTTCTCAGTCTTTTCTAGGTCGCTTATGATAATAATAGCCAGTACTTCACAAATATTAATGAAGTTATCCTTAACTGAGAGAACATTGAGGTTTTTTTACATTGGAAAAGTGACACAGTAATTTAGTCCTTCTCAGTGTATATTAGTCCATATCCTCCTAAAAAAAAAAAAAAAAAGTTTCAAAATAGAGTAAATGTTTTTAAAGCCTTTAGTTTAAATATGATGCTTTTCTTCTCCGTGATGAGAAGAATTGTTTTTGGCATGCCAAGGGGAAACCGATGAGGGATAAAGCTTCACAGTAGCCCGAGGACTGTGAGCTCGGCAAGTGTCTGGAGAAAGCAGCAGTGCTGAGAGTGGTGTCACCAACAGCTGTGTTTGGAAAGATGAGATCTGGAGTGAGACAGAAGAGCTTGGCTGCTTATGGAGTTTGGTTTTTTTCCTTCTGTCTCACTTCATCTCATTCCATTCTTTGAAACAACATATGACAGTGTAAGACAGTGTTGCTTCAAGAAGATGGCTGGTAAAATTAGTTTTGACAGATTAAGAGTAACTGATCACTGCAGTGAGCATTTGTTAATATTTACCTCAACAGCAATTTAGTAAAATTCATAAAGTGTCAGCTGAATTTACTTCCAACCAGCATTATATGCTTGGCACTTTTAAAAGGGTCATTTTCTAAGACTGTAAACAATTAAGAACAATATTGAACTAACACAAGTTTATGTATATTTGCACACACTAACCTACTGAAAGTACATCCCTTAAGTGTGCTGTTGCTCTGGGCCTTGTGGTCTTTGATGAGGATCTGGTCTTGACCCCCGATTTTCTTTTTTTCCCAAACTTGGTAAAAAAATTTGTAAAAATATGGAAGGGCAAGTCTTCTTAGAAAGAGGAAAAAAAAATCTCTTTGGGGCTATATTTACTTAACCCTGCTCAATTGATGAGTGAGAGTTTTTCCGCTTGATATTAATGGGATGAGGAATGTTGTTATTAATTACTGAAGCACAAATATTTGTTTACTTATTACTTAAGCAAAACATATAAGCATACCACACGTACAATTTCAGAGCCGGCTAATATAATTCTGCCACAAAAAAGCTTATGTTCTACTGTGTGAAGGTAAGAGATGAGTCATTTGTTGTCGTTCACAAAGACACTATGGTTGCAAAAATTTATATTAAAACAATGTTTATCTTCTCTAATTTCATTGTTATTTTTATTTTAATACATTCTGGAGCTTGTTTCACATACAATTTTTTACTATAAAATTAAATTTAAACGGCCTGATGATAACTGATCAATGGCTGACTGTTACTTTATAACCAGAAAAGACTGAGAAAATGGAAAATAAAAACATACTGTATTTTTTATCTGTCGCATTGGTTTCTTAATTTATATTTTTTTGCTTTTTATTCAATTCAGAGTTACTATTCTCTTTTATAGGTCTCCAACCATGGCAGGTGGATTGTTTTCTGTGAGCAAGAAGTATTTTGATTATCTTGGTTCATATGACACAGGAATGGAAGTCTGGGGAGGAGAAAACCTTGAATTCTCATTTAGGGTAAGTGGCTCAATTAAAAGGAATATTTAGGAGATCATAGAATTGTAGAATGGTTTAGGTTGGAAGGGACCTTGAAGATCACCGGGTTCCAACCCCCCTGCCATAGGCAGGGACACCTCCCACTAGACATTTACATGAATCTCTTTTCCTTGTTCTCACACTTTGTTATAGCTGTATTTTCTTTCCAAATAGCCATTTTAAAACATTTTTTAAAAACATGCCTTCGTTTTGAATGCCAGTATAAAATTTATGTAGTGGTGTGATATCAGAGGATGAAATTTACAATTCTGTGCCTTGAGGAGGATCATTAGAAAGAAACATTTACAATTCTCCAGTGTGACTCGGAGCTGTCACCACGGTTGATGGAGTGAGCAGGACGCAGCTGATGGCAGTTACCAGTAGGGCAGGACAAGCCAGCCACTGCACTTTAAGGCTTTATTCTGTTTCATTTCACGAAAAGTTTGTGTGAAGGTTATAAAAGGTGATGGGGGGAAAATCTCCAGGAACTGTATAGCTGTGTCCCACCAGAGGGTGGACCAGTGCTCAGGTGTGAGGCAGACAGATAGCTGGAATGAAAAGGATTTATGGTAGGGGAAGAGAGAGGAGATACAAGACAGTCCAGACTGACGAGCAAAACAGTCTTTTCCTCCTCACCTCTGCTGTTACCTCTGCTGCCACTCATTCCCTCTGAGCCCTGGTGGCCTGTGGTTTGCCCCGTATCACCCTTAGCTTGCTGAAGCAATCCAATGGTGGTGTAAGAGGTACACTGCAGGGCCGTTTCTGGCTTGCAGGGAGCTCACAACTTAGCATACTGAATTTTCCTTGGATTTTCTGCTCATTGTCAGGTATGTTTGATGGTCATATTCGCATTTCTCTGTGTGGATCGAGCAGCTCTCTTCTGGGAGGCCAACAGTTTTGCTGGATGAACTGTGCAATGGCCAGCAAATATGCCAGGGTGTGTTAATTTTACTAGTGTAGATTGCCAGTAGGATCTAGGCATTTGGATCCAAATTGCGCGCAACATGCTTTTGTCTATTTGATTTAAAGCCCTTGTACTCATGCTTCCTGCGGTGAGGGTTTTTATGGAAGAGAGCAGAGCACTATGATGTTGCTTAACCGTGTTCTTCTGGCTGCCCACGGTGCTGAAGAAGGTCAAGAGGGATAAATCAGTGTTAATTCTGTTGTCTCTGTGGCTTCTAGACCTGCCAGACCTGAAAATTAGGAGCAGGGATACTGACTGAAAAACACTGTAAATTAATTCATTGTTCTTCTCATCTCTGAAAACACCACCCTCTCCTGATGACATGAAAGGACTTGTCCTCAAGTCTCTTCTTTCTCGTACTTTGATTATTCTAAACTGAAGAAATTCTCAATGGTTTTGAGAGGTGCAACAAGGACAAAGCTTCGGCTAAAAGCGTGATGACTAAGAGGGACGGAGGCTGCATGCTGAATGCAGGATTGAGGCAATGTGCCTTGATTTCAGATTGCTTAATGCTATTTGGCTGGATAAACTTCCACTTCATGGGCATTAATGGGCATTGAAACCCCTCTCTCTGAGGGATGCAAAACATGCCCTTTCATCTTCCCTCTC
Source organism: Charadrius vociferus (assembly GCF_000708025.1). Taxonomy (NCBI): domain Eukaryota; kingdom Metazoa; phylum Chordata; class Aves; order Charadriiformes; family Charadriidae; genus Charadrius; species Charadrius vociferus. Next base: position 4,792,092 of record NW_009648539.1, on the reverse strand, counting down.
CTGTACATGGAGCGAGGGGAACCTGGTTGCAGCTTTTTTCCTCCTCTCTGCTCTTGGTCCTGCTAGTGGCACTGCAATGTAAGTTTGTTTCTGGGGACCTCCGCTTGCTTACACCTGCGGTCTGTCCTTCAGCCCACCATCACGGCATGAGAGAAAACCACCTATGTGCAAAAAGGCGAACTTATTTACTGATAAGTCCTTTCTTCGGTTGGAAATTTAATTGTCCTGGATGATATGCCTCTGATTGCCTGGGGTCTTCTTTTTCTCATCTTTTTTGTATTGCTTCCTTCTGTCTGGATGTGGGAATCTGTCTCACAGTGGGAGCAGCAGGGATAGGTTTGTGCAGCTGGGGAAGATCCCTCTGCCCACCCAGTTCCCAGCAGATGACGCGCGAGCCCCGCACAGGGGAGGTCAGCCCCAAGCTGGCAAGCAAAACTGCATCAGAGAGAGGGGCAGGAACAGAGTATTTTCCGTGGTTTGTCTATGTTCAGGAGGTAGAATAATTTTCTTTAAATACTCTCATTTCTTCCAGAGAGTCCTAAAATGTTAGAAGGGAGGTGGTAGAGCTTATAGAGCTTTTCTTATTTAGCGCTCATTGACCCAGCGATTGGGTCAGTTGTCCAAAGACCCTGGCAGGGGCGAGCATCGCAAGGTGAGATCTGTACTTTTACTGCAGCTTTTCATAATGCCACCATCTGTCTCTGAAAAGAAGAGGAAAAAAAAAAAAAAGGTCGATAGTCTGCATGCATCAAGATGAAAGTGAAAGTAAAAATGAATGTCACCTTGTTTTCTTTTTGTGCTGAAGGAAAAAGGTACGCTTTTATAATGAGCTGCGAGCTAGCCAGACCTAGTAAAGAAACATATTGTCATGCATGTGAGCATGCAAAACGTAGATGAAATCTAATGTGCTTCTCTGTTAAAGGAGGTGCAAATGGGCTTAGGGGAGAACCTTCTCCAGAGTCACTTGTTTAGCATTTAGTAGTCCGCTTCGGTTTCTCTAGTGAATTCCGTGCTTTCTCTCTCTTTTCCTTGCTCTTTGTTTGTACCTGATTTTATAGAGAGGCCAAAATGTGTTTTCCATTCAAAAAAATAAATAAACCTTTTGAAGCATTGCTTGTCTGAAGTATACTTAATTTTTTCATAACAGAGGAAGACGAGACATTTTGAACTGTTTTAATAAAGGAAGCAGAAGTTAATGAGCATTGCTTAGCAACCTACAGTTATCTTTTAAAGAAATTCAGAATTCTAATTATTGAAAAAAAGCTGTTGTGGAATTCTCTTTTTGGCAGAAATTTAACAGTGAAATGGTCAGTCTTTTACTGCATTTAAATCTGACTATCACAGAAGAGTAGGAGAATGTGCTTCCTTCTTCACTGTACATTTTTACTTGAGTAGTCTTTATGGTCCATTCCTCATATCTTGTTTAAAAACAGACTGATCAAAACAGTAATGATAAAATGCTTATAAGGAATATAACAAATACAGAAATTGTTAAACTTCAGTAAATTTAATGGCACTTAGTATTTGCTGACAAACAAATTGTATGATAAAGTTTAACTTTAAAAAAGTAATCTTGGATATAGAAATACTAATGTAAGAAAGCTATTGTTTTGAAACAAATCTCAAAAAGGGAGATCTTAAAGTGAAAGTGGATAGCTAGGTTTTTAGCAGCTTTCAAAATGGCAGTAGTGTAACTTAGATGTGAAAATATGCAAATTCTTTAAAAGATCAGTGCAGAATTCTAGCTTTCTTGTGTAACTCCTTTAGTCATCTTTCTGTTCACATGACAAATATACTGCTTCCCAAAAATGCAACAAAAAATAAGAAAACCTGTCATGAAAAGCAAGAAATTAGATATTTAAATCCAGGAAGTAAAGATTAGCTAGTGCTGCCTATAGTTGAATAATGAATTACCTGTACCTCTAAGGAAACTGTTTTAAAAGTAAACATATTGAGTGCTTACGATTTTGTTAGTAAGCACAGTGTTGTGCCATGTCTGAAGGTGTGACACCATTATCCAAAACCAAATCAACAGAGACAACATTCATTGATTTCTAAATTAAGAAATTTGAGAAAAAACATAAGTAACTTAAAATTGGCAGTCTGAAGACAACATCCATCTTCTGTATGCTGAAAGCCTTCATCTTTACTGACTTTCTAGATCCCTAAAAGTCCCAGGGAGAGACACGGGAAAAGTCCCATTCCTGATCTGTTGTCATTGTTAAGGTTTGCTGCCTCATAGATTTCACTCCCGTTGTGTTAATTTGAATAACATATAATTAAAATGTACGTGCTATAGAAGAAGGTTGTCAGGGAGGAAACCTCTCTACCCCTTAAACATATCTCAGCTAATATCCCTTATACTCCATTTGCAAAGGAAAGGTGGGCCGCCGCCTACGCACGGTTGAATACAGGAGGAGAATTAGCTCCCTGGAGTGCCAGTTCTCAAAAAACTTCTGCAGAAAGGCTGTTGGAGCCATTGGTGATAGCTTCCAGTGTGTTCAAGTGCAGCAATGCGTCCTGCCTTTCCTCCCATCTGATAATTTCAGAAACCTTGTTTCGGGCACCTGTCAGAAACAGGTTGACAGCCACATTGTACGTAGTGTTAAATGGAAAATATCTAGCCATGCTTTCCTTTCATTACATGAAACTTGAGGTCAGTGGCTGTGTGGGTGAGCTGCTGGAAGCCCATGCTTTTCAAAGGAGGTGAGAATAATGACAAACATTTGCACCGAGTTCTGAGACCAGTGTCCCTGCTTGGTGGTGACTTACGGGCTTTATCTCCAGGGCCATGTATTTCCTGACTTGGAGAGCCAGAGGCATGAGGATGAGGGCAGAGCGAGTTCTGCCGATTCCCCATTCAAGTTCGAGTACTTTCCCTTTCAGCAAGTAGCAATTTTGGTTTAGATAGGAGGGGCTGTTTCACTAATCTTGGCTAGACCACTGTGGGTCAGTTAGAGAATTACTTTGCTTTTTCTTTTCATGTGTTGGGTCTTGGATTCTTTTTCCAGCTTTCCAATGAAAAAGGTTAGTTATATTTTATGACCAGGCATCTATATCTCTCTTCTGAGATGGTAAATATAGAAATAGAAACACAACTTATCGTTCTCCAGTAATATGATGAGCTTATGTGGTTAGTCAAGTCAACTTTCCTGCAGAATACAAGAATAAGTTTCTGGTGAGAAATCAGTCATCGCTTTCTTTGCGGCGGCTATTCGTATGGCTAATTTGGACTAGAAAAATGGCTCTTTTGTTAATAATGCATATATAACTTGAATTGTAAGCCACAGTTAGACCTGCAGAAATATTATGGACCATTTCTTATCATGCCTTCAGAGAAGGTAAAGCTAAGAAAGGGATAATTGCACACCACACAACACTGGAGATGGGGTTAGCTCCTTGTTGCTCCCAGTGATATGATCTGAGTTCACAAGGATGTCATTTAATGCCATCAAATGAGACACACAATTATTGTATGTATTTTATTGTATGTATTGCTTCTAGTATGCTGTGATGTTCTTGAAAAGGTATTATCCTTGCCAAGACTTATTGCTACTGTATCCTACTTGCAAAGATTCAAATTAACGATACACTATGTCAATTCTTTGTTCAGATATGGCAGTGTGGAGGAAGTCTTGAGATCCACCCATGCTCACATGTAGGTCACGTTTTCCCCAAACAAGCTCCGTACTCACGGTCTAAAGCTCTGGCAAACAGCGTGCGTGCTGCTGAAGTGTGGATGGATGAATATAAAGAACTTTATTACCACCGAAACCCACATGCTCGCCTGGTGAGTTCAAGTCCGTAGTTATTGGAATTTCAATAGAATTTGTTTGCGATTAAATAACTGTTAATTTAGCTAATATTTAACATGAAGTGCTTTTAATGTTTATTCCGTACTTATTCTGAAACTTTTTTTCCAAACACAGAATAAGTGTATATATAGTTAATTTTTAATTCCTTGGAAAAAATCAGAAATTCTGTAAGACTAGAAGGTGACCACATTTGTGTCAATATTAAATGAATGAATGAATAAATGAAAGAATAAAGTTAAGCAAGGTGACCCAAGTAAGGAGGAGCTGTTTAACCTGAAACGTATGCTTCTATGAAACATCTGATACAGGATTCTATCAATAAAGAATTACAGAAGAGACACACAACTAACGAACGCTAATCAATAAGGTTCCATGGACAGTAGATCTTTAAATGAACCGCATGGTAATAATCTTAAGCAAAATTACCTGTCTTGTGATAATTGTAAAATTTTGGACTCATGTAAGACAAAATGGATTTTTCTGTTTGATTTACTATTACACAACATTTAATTAAAGAAACCAAAACAAACCAAAATCAACATTGCAAAGATTAAATTAATTAAAATCAGTCCTGGGAACTCAGGTGAAAATGTTCCTAATAAAATGTTTGAAGTTTCAGTACTAGGTTTGGGGGTTTTTTTTAGAAAAAAAAAAAATTACTTTCTGTGAGGGAGAAAATACATGATTACTTGTTTGCAAAATTTTTCAGGTGACACTGGAAATTGAATGGGTCAGAGCAGTAAAGCAGTGTGCAAATTCATAGCTTGGGTATATTTATCGTGAGGGGCCTGTAGGCTGGAAGACAAAAACAATGAAATATCCTGGCAATGTCTAGAAATGACTTATATGAACCTCCGGCTCAAAGTCCAAAATTCAGGCTCTGCTGTTGCTTGTTTCTGGAGGTGCTTAATCTCCCTTTGTACCCCGAGTGGCGGCTTTCTGGTTTTGTGGATGGGGAGAGCTGCCCTGCGGTGGGCTGCTGGGCACCTACCTCCAGCTATGCTGGACCAGAATTTAGGGACCAGGCAGGGGGACAGGGACGTCCCCACACATTTGAGTGGCCAACCCCCATAGACGTGCTGGGGGAAAAAATGCTGTTGAAACCATTACGCTTTTAAAAGGTAGGCTGGAGGACACTGAGGAAGCTGAATTTGGTTAACTTCCATCTCGTGTTCCTTTGGATTAAACTGGGTAATTAGATTATTATAGTCTACGCATTTGTAATAATTGTTTTACTTTAACATCATAAAAGCTATTTAGGTTTTATTATTAGAGTCCGACTTTGAGAGAAATATGGGGTTTGTGTATCCCAAGACGGGAGCTCACAGGCAATGCCAGGCTGGTTCTGCTGTCACATGTAAAGAGAAAACAGCAATAAATGCACACAGTTTTTCTTGTAAAGTTCTGGGAAGCTGATGTCTGTAATGACAGAACTTCAGTTTTGAAGGATATTTGTGGGTTAGTATCAGAAGTTTTGGCTATTGGCTTATTGTGAAACAGTGGATGTAAGCTGAGACTTGAGTGGGGTTTGGTTTTTTTGCACATATCAAAGCTGCCGCCAAGGCACTCTGGTTTCTGTAATACTCTGTGCCCCTCTTGTTGCAGCAGTTGAGTTCAGACCCTTTTACTTCACCCAACCCAAACATTCAGTTCCATAGCATAATGGAAAAATGATTGATGCTATGGCCGCAGAATTTGGTTCCATAAAGTTTCACTGCAAGATTAATGTTCAGACCTCGGAGCTAATATGTCACGCTGTTTGTTTATTCAAGCAGGCATCTCTGCCTCTATTTTACATCTGCTTTGTGTTTTCAGTGGTATTTCCACAGCTTTGAGAAATGCA
>NW_009648539.1:4782391-4786387 GCF_000708025.1 Charadrius vociferus | reverse complement strand
GGGCTGCAAACGGTAGCTCATGCCTGGCTGTCTGAAGTCCCCAGTCAATAAAGATAGATTTTTGAAGACAGACATGAAAAGATGTGAACCCTGCTCCAATCTATAGACAGGGAAAAGTCTGCAATGAAAGCTTGTCTCTAGAGGTTTAAAATTTCATACTCCCCAACCGCCAAAACTATGAAGTTCAAAGGAAACGTTAGCAGATTTTACAAATTTCATCAGTTAAGTGTAAAACTGTCTGTACAGGTAATTTGCAAATGGATGGTGGAATAATTTAAAATTCTGAGGATTCATTCACTGCTTTTGAGATTTTCAATTATCCAGCTAAAGGATGTTTTATTTTCCAATACGCCTTCTTAGTTCCCAGCAATCTGTACTCAAGGACTTCCTTACTTGCAGATTTCGGGGGGTTTCTCAAACTGTTTTCTAGAATATTTTAAATATTTTAAAGTTTTATGTGCACTGTTCCAATTCTTTTTTGTCAACATTTAACAAACGGAAGGATAATGAAATCAAATCCAGCACCCAAACATGGGGATTTTTCCTGGCTAAAAGTCCTACTCATCACTTTAGCATACGGTTCCTAATGATGTATATAGATAATTTAAAAGAGAGCATCTGTTCTGGTTAGGGTTCTTTTTTTAATCATTTTTTTCTTTTGTTTTTTTGTGTTTGTGTTTTTTGTTTGTTTTTTTTTTCTTTCAGGAGCCATATGGAGATGTGACAGAAAGGAGACTCCTTCGAGAGAAGCTGAAATGCAAGGACTTCAAATGGTTCTTGGAGAATGTGTACCCAGAGCTTCACGTACCTGAGGACAGACCGGGCTTCTTTGGAATGGTATGTGGCTGCTGAGAAGGGACCTCTTCACAGTTCTCTGAGCTCTCCTAACTCAGTAGGAAGGTGTTTTTATGCCAAAATCAGTTTGGGATTTTGGTAGAATTCAGTTAGAATTGGTAGGCTTTAGAATGTGGTTTCTATCAGAATCTTTATTCTAGGGGTTGTTTTTTATGAAGGAGTTCTGTGAGAGGGTAGGAGGTAATGTTGCCGTGAATTACACCTTCCAAGTGACGTCTTGGGAGTGTTAAAGGCAGCAAAGGATGACTTTTTTTTATTTCTTGAAACATTGCATAGCAAAAAAAGAGAGTAGTGAAGTGTGTTAGTTTTTAGTTGTAAACTTGAAAATAGAAAGAGCGTGCTTTGAAACATGTATGTGCACTTTTTATCTGATGAAAACTATGATGCTCTGATGATGGGGAAAGAGAGTTGGTGCTGTGTGCTCCCAGATCACACAGGATTCTGTACGTCAAAACCAACGTGTTAATTTTTAATCTGGAGGTCACTTTAGACCAGCACAGGTTCTGAAGCAATTTTCATTTGTTCAGTATCAGAATCCTCTTCTCTTTTTTTTAAGAGTCGACAACTTTCTATGCTATTTCCAGCTTACAAATAAACTATAGCTCCATGTACATCACATTACTGTAATCTCATTTGGAAGGGATGAAGGCAGAGATGATACAGCAAATACCTGCTTCCTCCGAAAAATCAGCAGATATCTGCTGCGTGTCTTATTAGGACAAGACTGCACCTTTCTGCCAGGCAAAGGCATATAAAATACCTTCCTGGTTACCAGTGCCACACTGACGTAGCAGTGCTTTTGCTGGTAACTGGATCACTCTGCGGATCTAGCTGAGCTGCATTCCCACACTGCCGCGTCACATCCAGTCCCTATCGCGACCGTCTTGCCTTGCTGCCATCTGCGCTGCTGTTACTCAGCCTCTGCTGGATCTCCTTCCGTGGAGGAAAAAAAATAAAAACACCTGATCACTGTGGGCGTACGAAACATATAGGAACTGAGCCTCCCCCGCGGTCTTCCCTAATAGCTTTGTTACCTGTTGGACGAAAAAGATCCCAATGTGGAAACGCTGCTGTTTCCCACAGGGAGCTGCGTTTCCCGGGGGGAGCTGTAGGAGCTCCCACAAGGAGCGCATCAGTTGGCAGCAAAGCCCCTAGGAGCCTGGGAGAGAGCAGCCACCCTCCTCCATTTGTCTTGGAGCTTGTACCTGAGTGGGTATCTCTGTGTGATTACTGGCATGAAAGGTAATATCCACCATTATCCCGTCCCTTGTACAGACTCTGGTACAACATTGCTTGGTTTTTTGGTTGTTTTCTGTGGGATCGCTAAATGACAAGGTCAGAGATGGTTGAAGCAATAAGATATTATAAGACTTACTTCCAGGAGCATTTCAGTGACCTTATCCTCCCCTCCACCTCCATCCTTCACCCTCCAAAAGAAAGCCTAGACCGGTGGTGGTGATAGCGCTTCAGCCTCCTGGGGAGGGGAAGAGAAGGGATTTGTGCAGTTCCTTTCACGATTAAACTGCACGTGTCATCCTCAAGAAAGGTGTTGACAATACCTAGAAATAATAATTCTTGTTCAGAGCTGCTTGAAGTATCTACAGTGCAATTTAGGTGTGCTCGATATATTTCTCTAAAAAAAAAATCTTAAATGCTGTCATCTAGTTGTGAGCATAATAAGAATACACCATTTTTTTTTTTTGGCAGGAAGAATTTAAAGTGTGATTAAAGTACAGTTATACTCTAAGAAAGTGACAGTGCAAAAATGACACCTACTGATTCAACTGATTTGTGGATATTGAGTCCCATCTGCTAACTTCAATGAATCATTGATCGTGTTCTTTACTCCTGCCTTAGCTGTGTAGTGCTTTTCTGGTTCACAAAAATACTGTGTTTAAAATTGTCAGCTTTGTTAACAGCTCGGCTTAGTGTGAGGTTATTTAATTGTTCAAAGAGGTTGCAGAGGGATATGGGGATTTCTCCCTCCCTCGAAAATCTTTACACTGAAGTTGAAATATCTTTCTAAGATTACATAGGTCAGCCATATGTTATTGGAATAAATGCAAGAATTATTGAGCAGCACTCAGTGCCATGGACTGACAATTAAGACTTGTGCTAAATTTTTTCTCCTGACTCATAGATAAATTTCTACTGTCTGTACTAAGCTTGGTTGTCTAACAGGTTAGCTACCTAAAACTTTATTTAAACATACAGAATTTTGCCTATTTTTGCCTGAGCTATGTTTGCATTCTTATAAACTGCCTGAGGCTTAGAAACGAGGGAAATACATCTCCTTACTAGTAGAATTAGTAAACTTTACACCAAAATCATATAGCATCAATAAACCTGAAATGCCACAATGCTGATTTCACTCCGTACTCTGAACAAAATCATACTTTGAGAAGGGGTACTATCAATATTACAAGTGTTCTCGTGAATTTCCAAAATGCTTTGTCATCATTTTCTTTTATTTTACACTAGATGTAACCTTAAAAAAAAATCAGGAAGAAAGATTTTAGCCTTTAAAACTGTGAAGAATTTTGTTTTGCTGTGACATGAGAGAGACCATTTAGTAAATTACCTAAATAACACACGATATATATGGACAGGCTTACAGAAGAAGAAATCTTAGTTATCTGGCTTAAGTTAGGTAATCAAAAAGACTATTGCATGCCTGGTGTTACAAGTTCTCAGAGGTATCAGGCTCCAAAACAGCCTCCTCTAGGGTATACCTCTAAAACTGCATTATAATACAATTTGTGGAGCTGCCACTTGAGATTGAATTGTTACCCAAAGTTATAGCTGAGTAGACCTGGAGATCTGATGCCCATCACAGAAAAATGTGCACCGCTGTACAGCCTCTGAAAGCTTGAGACAGACTTTTTTAAAGAAAATGAGAGAAATTCAAGTGTTTAATCTCAAGTGAACACACCATCACTGGAGACATGTGCTTGTATTTTCTTGAGCCTCTCAGAGAGATCTGGACTTGCAGGGGCGAGCAGTTGAATTCCAACAGCAGTGTCTCATCATCGATTCCTTTAAAGGATCTTAGTCACCAATGTTGCATGGCCATTTCAGCATTGCACTTAATAAGTCAACAAAAATCTGAGAATATTCACTACCCACCCACCCCCCCCACCC
>NW_009648539.1:4779127-4782298 GCF_000708025.1 Charadrius vociferus | reverse complement strand
CAAAAAAAAAAAAAAAAAAAACAAAACACTGATAGAAAAATAGTATACACTCAGTAAAATTGTTCCCTGTGACTGCTCGGATTACCTTTGAGGTAAGAGCTTATGTCTGGTGAGTACCATGAAGCTGTTGGCTTGCTACAATTTCCTATCTTGCTGCATCCCACAGTATCGTCTGCCCATACCACTAATGGATCAGCACCAATGCCACTGTGGCGGAATAAAGAGGATTCTGATCTATTTTGTGGATGAAGAGAAAGGTTGGCTGTGCTCCACTGGCCGTATTTATCAACTAATGTAATGAAGTTTTAATGTCAAAAATCTGTTGTTGATGCTGTGCCTACAGTTATATGAAATGGATTTTATCAGAAAAAAAAAATAATCAAAGAATTACTCACAGAATGCCATCTGTATTGCGTTGTCCCATGCAAATATCCAGATGTTAAGAAACAACAGATTTAAATTTCTACAAGAAGTAAGGGGTGAAGGTATCTGAGGTGAATATCTCAGTAGCTGCTATTTCAGCCTCTGAACAAGTGGTAACTAAATGGCACAGCAGAGTACACCTGCAAAGCTTCAATAGGAGGCAAACATTGTAGAGACACAGTCAGTAATCCTGCATGGGCAGAACTTTCTATAACTGAACTATGCATTTTAATGGCAAGGTGATCAACACTTTTCTTGCTTCTGTTTCTCTAATGCAGCATTCTGCAAAAGAATTCAGGTAAGTCACGGAGAAAATTTTGTTCTTTTTGCATGACTTGTTTATGGTGGATATGGGAACAAAGGTAGCTTCGTAAATTAATGGATGATTGCTGTTTTGATAGAGCTGTTGCACGTAAAAGGAACTTAAACTGTGTATTTTCATGTAACAAGAAAAAAATAGTACTTTCACAAATTCTCTCATGCTTGTTTCTGCCTTGGAACAGGGGGCTGATTATTCCCCCCCCCTTTTTTAAATGGTGCTGTGATCAGATTTTCAAATCTGATTATTTTCAAATCTTTGTTATTTCAGATCAGATCATTTAGCAGCTTAGTATGCACTATTCCCACAGATCAGGGCTTGAACATCTATTAGAATTGTCCCATGCAAATATCCAGATGTTAAGAAACAACAGATTTAAATTTCTACAAGAAGTAAGGGGTGAAGGTATCTGAGGTGAATATCTCAGTAGCTGCTATTTCAGCCTCTGAACAAGTGGTAACTAAATGGCACAGCAGAGTACACCTGCAAAGCTTCAATAGGAGGCAAACATTGTAGAGACACAGTCAGTAATCCTGCATGGGCAGAACTTTCTATAACTGAACTATGCATTTTAATGGCAAGGTGATCAACACTTTTCTTGCTTCTGTTTCTCTAATGCAGCATTCTGCAAAAGAATTCAGGTAAGTCACGGAGAAAATTTTGTTCTTTTTGCATGACTTGTTTATGGTGGATATGGGAACAAAGGTAGCTTCGTAAATTAATGGATGATTGCTGTTTTGATAGAGCTGTTGCACGTAAAAGGAACTTAAACTGTGTATTTTCATGTAACAAGAGAAAAGTAGTACTTTCACAAATTCCCTCATGCTTGTTTCTGCCATGGAACAGGGTATTTTCCCCCCCCCCCCCAAATGGTGCTGTGATCAGATTTTCAAATCTGATTATTTTCAAATCTTTGTTATTTCAGATCAGATCATTTAGCAGCTTAGTATGCACTATTCCCACAGATCAGGTCTTGAACATCTATTAGGCTTCCTGATGAAATGTGGATATAAAAGAACATCTACTGATGTCTGCTAAAACAAACTGAAGAACCAGGTTGAAATATGGACCATGTATGTTTAGGAATATGTGTGCATGTATCAGAAGTGTTAATGCATGAAGGAGGAAAATGAGAGAACACACGTGGTAGCATCCTGGGAGTACAGGCTCAGTTTTAAACCATCTGAAACGAAGCTTAAGTTAGTAATATTTTACACAGCTTTTGTTTTGTTGTCTGTATTTAGGCATTGCGTCACGTGCGTAGGAGAGTGACAGTAGTTCTGGTGGTGCACGGCATTTTAAAATAGGTTATTTAAAATTCCAGGCAACAGAAGGGGGCATGTGCTTGAGCACATGCCGGGGGCTGAGAGGGAAGGGCGCATGCTCCATGCGGTAGCGAAGGTGTCGCGTTGTCTGGAAGGGCACCACAGATAAGTGCTTTGCTACCTTTATCGTCCCATGGAGTCAGGAGACAGTCAGGCAAAGTCATACGTCGTTAAACATACTAATGAGAGACCCTCTGATCCTGAGGACAGTCGCTGACAACAACCAAAACTGTTTTATATTTTTAGAGATACAATTACCATTTTTAAGTGGTTATGAATTTAAGTTGACATTTATTGATGCAGAATGTGAAAACATGAAAAACGTATTGTTTGGTTTAGCTAGTTCCGTGGTAGTGTTAAAAATCATCTGTAAAAGACACTTGTCTTTCCTGTTTTTAAGTGTAATTCTTGCCTAGCGTCATGAAGGTAACCAAATTGTCATCTTCTGACAGCTCGGGGAGGGTGGAGTGGTCTGGGGTGTTCCCATCAAACCAAACAGCGTTTTCTGTAGAAAGGGTGCCCAGGGCATTTCTTGTGCTTCTGGTAAACTTGGACACTAAAACTAAGGATGAATTTTATCATATATCAAATTCAGATGTTAGTTTGTCCTGTACTGAAAAATGACACCAAATGCATAGTGGAAACATGTTCGGAGAGGAATTAAGAGGCAAAGCCTCTTAAGGGTAGGGCTCCACTCCTACATTTATATGTTTGGCTCTGACAGGAGAGCCTCACAGCCCCAGCGACCCTGCACGGGGCCTCAGCCTGTGGTGGCTCGGTGGTCCTCCTTAGCCCCCCCACGTATTGCTGTTGCCTTAGGCTGGCAGCCCAGGCGTGCCGAGAGCTTGGCTGTCTGTCAGCGGGAGTGGGCACAAAGCAGTGGAAAGAAGATGTCGGGTAGCAGTAAAAAGTAGAAGCTGGGAAGGCGAAATATACGTAGAATGCGAATATTTAATTTTCCAGCTTGTGTGGTTTGCTGTGTGGTGGGTTTGGGTCCCGTAGGGTTCATCTTGTTTGTTTGGTTGTAGCCTCCCGCAATCCCTTCCTGTCTGTTCATTCTCTGCATCGAGAACTGAGGATACAATTATCATGACTAGGGAAGAG
>NW_009648539.1:4760700-4779104 GCF_000708025.1 Charadrius vociferus | reverse complement strand
TAACTCTTCTGAGATTTACTCTGCTTATTCTTTTTGTCTGTGATATAATTACACTCAGTAACGGGGGCATTCAGCTTGAACCTATGTTTACAGAACCTGTTTTGCTCTGTGTAATTTTAAATTTGGTTAAGTGGCTAATACTAGGAGTCAGTAATTGTTATGGCATTGTTTAACTTATTTTTCAGTTATGTTTTGCCTCCTGAATACTTAAATGCAAATCCTTGTTAGTTAGTGTAATGTTTTTAAAATCAGGTAGCTTAATATTTTAAAATTTAATCTAGAATTTATGTACCCGTTGTGTCAAGAGATCAGCGACACCAGTAATGAACGTTTAATATCACACCTAGTGTCTCTTTCCAAAGATACAGCTTACCTACTTTCATGATTTCTGGTCGTAAAATCTGTCTGCTTGCTCAACCTCAAGAGGTTACTGGATTCCCTTTGAGAACAAATCCTTCTAACATCTCCCTCTTGACAAACTGAGAAAAGTATGTAGTCGTCTTTTTGTAGGAAAATCGGAACAAGGAGATCCTGGGGAGGGGGGAGTTAAAGATGTGGCAGAATCTTTTGTTGTGCATGAGGTACTGGCTTGTGGGGTTTCGTCACAGCTTTTTGTAGTTCCTACCTGCTTCATTTGCAAATACACTGGAACACGGTGTCATTCCCAGGGGAAGCCATCGTGTCTGGCTGCTTCAGTGCCCAAAGTCAAGACAGTCCCAACAGTTTTATTTCACATTAGTCTGAGAGATGTTGCCATTGGATCCGTTTGATCTATTCCAATTAGTTTGAACCAGCTCTGGGGTATAAACCTCACAGCCCAGCAGGATGGGTGTAGAGTGACTACAGCATGTCTTCCTTACTTTAGATTAACACTATAAAATATTATTTTGTTTTGATTAGTTGAAGAATAGAGGGATGGCAAACTTCTGTTTTGATTACAACCCTACAAATGAACACCAGATAACTGGACACAGGGTCATATTGTACCCATGTCATGGCATGGGACAAAATCAGGTAAGATTCATGTTTTATTTTCATTTTGACTAATGCTATGGCTGTAATGTAAAAAGTACATTAAAAAGCGTTACAGTAGGGCTTAGAGAATGTGTTGCCACTGTGAGGTGATCTTATATCTAATTTCCATTCTCACACTGGATGCTGTTAATTTTGATGTCTCTGGAGGTCAGACATAGGGTAAAAGGTGAATGCAAAAGAGAAATGTAGTTCACGGGAAAATAGTTCTTATGAGAAGACATTTTTAAAGTTATCTTTTGTTTAGCTAGCACTAAAAGATTAACCGAATTTACTGCAAAGATATCAAATGACTGGATATCAATGCTCTTAACGTCTCTGCTGATGGTGCGATGCATCTGTGTACCTGTGATAGCAGGCACCGGGCTGAGAGCAGCGGTGCTCTCGGAGCTGTGCAGTGAGTGCTCCCTCTGCTGGCATCTGGGCAGCAGGAGGAAGGAGAAACGGAGAAACTCCCTGAGTGCAATATAAACCGACAAAAGAAAATATGAGGTGACGCAAGAGAATTGCCGAGCCTGAGGAGGGAAGGCCAAACACAGGAAAGAGACGAAACAATATTGGTGAAATGGGCACATGGCATGAAAGGATTGCCACGACCCAGGGAAAGGGGGACAAGGTGACAGAAGGCAGAAGAAGTTTGGGACAGAGGTAGGGCCACAGGTGAGGAGCAGGGCATGTGTGACAGAGGAAGGGAGTAGTTAGGAGCTAGAGGGAAGGAGCATTAAACAAGCAGAACCACCAGAGACCTCTTTAGTGGAAAGGGTCAGGGGGACTGAGCAGTCTAAGCAGAGATACCAGTTGGCAAATGGGGGGATGAGTAGGGGTGACAGGTAAGTAATTGCAAGAGGAAAAAGTGGACAGCAGGAAGAGCTGCAGGCGGGGGACCAGAGGGAGGCTAAAATAAGATAAGATGTAGAAGCACAAGTGAGATGGGAAATGGAAGTCAGGATTGCTGAACTTGCACCTTCTTTTTCTGGCTCGCAAATAGTCGTGAAACTTCCCAGCAGAACACTTCTCTCCATTTCCTTCCCATCCCATCACCCTTTTGACAGTCATTCTTAAAAGGTAACAGGCTGTGGCTGCTGGTGTGAATTCCTTAGCTCAGTTGGCAGGTGACAGTGGCAGGACTGAAACAGTCAAATTTTCCAGACGTACATCCACTGCTGTCAGCTGATGGCACTGATGGTGACAAGGTTGGTCATCCTCTAGTTGTTTCAATGAGAAGGAGAGCAAGGCATTTCATCAGAGTTTCACAGATGTTTGCTGACAACAGGCAGCCCTTAACTTCTGTTTTGTCCTGGGAAGGGAACCTGCCACCCTAATCCCAAGCTCTTCTGCCTGCTCTCCGCCAGTTTGCTCTCATCACTCCACACATTACCGATATACAGCTTTAGCAGCAAACCCTCATTACAAAGCTTCACTCCAGTCCCCTGCCCTGCACCACATGTCACAGACAGCTCTGTTTTCTCCACTCCGTGCTCTTTAACACTTTCTTTTCCATGCTAGCTAGCTCCTGGTCTTTCTCTAACGCCCTTGCTCTGTCTCTCCCCTTGCTTATTCCTCCCACCAGTTACTACCCACACTAAGTCACGTTTTGCTCCTTTTCACATATCTTTCTTCTTTCCTGGATAGCTCCCATTTTTAATCTTCTAGTCTTCTCCTTCTCATCCCTTCCTCCAGTTGCAGAGTTTGTTCCACCATTCATCACTTTCTTCCTTTATAGTACTCCATGCTGCACATTCACACTGCCTCATGGTATAAAGGAATGAAGGTTATTCTCCAGAGTGCAGCTTAGTAAAGTTACTCTGCAAAAACATCTTTATAGGATTTAACATTAATGAAGGTTAGCTTGGTCAGCCATATGTGTCTTACAGTCCAGTACACCCATCATCTGGCAGGATATGCTAGTGGCAGGTGGCTGTTTATGTAGGGGACAACTGCAAAAGCTCTTTTCACTGGAAGCAATTCGCCACTTAAAGTGACCTCTGAATATCTGTGTGCACTGTGCCAAGAGGAGAGAGCTCTGGGCTCTCGATTATTTATAAAATCCAGCACCTGCTCCCATTTTATGTCTCAGTAAGTAAAACCACTCGCAGAAAACTCAGATCCCTGGTAATTTGTCAATAGTTTTCTTTGAAAAAATAGAATTCTTTCCATGGCCTAAGTGAGAGGGTTCCCTAAGTGAGAGGGTTTTGTCCTTTTGAATTGCTTTTGTGGAAGCAGTAAGAAAGCTAACTATGGATTGTTTGAAATCAGCATGTTCGTTATAGCAAGAAAGTGAGGATATGACTGAGGTGATAGGAGCTGAGTGTCTATAGAAGAACAGCAAAAAATACACAAAACACTGTCTTCTCGGTGCTTGGACCTCAGGCTGCTGATGTTTTGTGGAAGTGCCTGCCCCGGTAGGTGAGAATGAAAGGCTTTGAAATTCAACACTGATAAAGCCCATTGTCCTTCTTGGTGTGGCTGGGAAGCGGTACAGAGGGCATCAGCATGTGATAGCAGGAATCCGACCTGATGTGGTAAGAGGATGGGGAACCACTGAGCAGCCTGCTCTGTCTGACAGTGCCCCCCCCCAACATTCCCATTTGCAGCTGATAGATTTGAGGCAAACAGGGAGAGGCAGACAAAGAGCTTAGCAAAGCCCTTGGGGTTTCTGCGAAAGGGGTACCTACCCATCAAGTGCAAACTTCTTCCTGCGTGCAGAAGAGCAGTAGCCAAATGCAGAGAGGGATGAGAGTGTGTTTCAGGGTCTGGAGAGGTAGCCAAAATCTGCCTCCATCCCTGGTACCACAAAGCACTGATGCAGCTGGGGCATATGTCATAGATCACCCAGAAGCGGTAGGCACTGGATAACGGTTTCCCAGTAGCGCTTAAGGGAATCTGCTGGCTCTCTGAAGGAAAGAAATGCAGTAAAGCTACTAGTTACTGGGCCATGGATCTGTTTGAAAATGCTTACTTTCTGCCCACAGAACCCACAGGGCGAGGAAAGAGCACTAAAAACCACTTCACCTTTTGAGGAGGAAGAGATTTCTGTCGTGTATTACCAGAGCTTGAAAAAGCCCGAAGCCTGAAGTATTTATTGCATTGGAAGCGGTATAGGGTAAAGAACTGTATAAAGTTCACTGGGCAAGGAGGCAGGGAATGCTTGGTTGCTAATACTATAATCCAAACCCTTAATGTTATCCAGAAATTAATCATTTCACTTGCTGTCCTCCAAAATCTGGTGCAAGTCCTTGAGAGGTCATGCAGCAAAGGTGTCCGTAGTAAGGACCGCTCTGACCTAGTAGCTGCTCCATCTACTCTTGATTCATCCAATACCATCAGCAGCTTGCAGGCTTTCACTGATACTGAATACAAACTGTTAAAAAAGAGTTATATCTTAAATCCACTAATGAGCAAGGCTCTAAATGTGGTCTTGTAAAAGTGGCAGCTGTAAAAAAGTGTCCATCCAGACACAAACAAGCAGGAGTGAAGCTTTTTCTTTATTCATGAGTCATAGGCTTAAAATGAATGCCCTTCCAGCTCACCGTGGTGCCCAAAGTTGCAGGCTTTCCTGCAGCTGGGAACTAAAGCCTGGAGGCCAGGAAATAGCCTTTATATATTGCAGTAAAAAGTAATAATTAAAAAAAAAATTGGGCCAATATTACCACATTTGACTTTTGGTGATGATGAGACGTTTCTGGCATAAAGCAAAGGCAGTTCAGTCTATGTCACAGGAACAGGTCCCAGCAATAGGTTTCAAGGGGAAGTCAGAGCCTCATGGCTGTTATGTCAGCACGTAGACTTCAAACTTGAAGTTGCTTTCTCAGAACATTTGCTTCCCTTTGCAGCATCACAAATGAATGATGGTAACGGGTTAGTTTGGGGAGGGGAGGGTGTCACTTGCATCACTGCCCAAAAAAAAGCTATGGAGCTTCACCAGCTGATGCAGTGGACAACTTGTGTCCAGTTTTGGGCACCTCAATGCAAGAGAGATAGCAAGGTGCTGGAGTGAGTGCAGAGGAGGGCAACGAAGCTGGTGAAGGGCCTAGTAACCAAATCATATTAAGAGTGGTTGAAGGAGCTGGGACTGTTTCGTTTGAGGAGGAGGAGGCTGAGGGGAAACCTCATCACTCTCTACAACTCTTTGAAAGGACACTGTAGAGAGGTTGGTGCTGGTCTCTTCTCACAGGTAATTAATGACAGAACAAGAGGGAATGGCTTCAAGCTCCAACAGGGTAGATTTAGACTGAACATTAGGAAAGAATTTTTCACAGAAAGAGTGGTTGGGCACTGGAATAGGCTGCCCAGGGAGGTGGTTGAGTCACCATCCCTGGATGTGTTTAAGAGCCGTTTAGATGTGGTGTTGGGGGATATGGTGTAAGGGAGAACTTTGTAGAGTGGGGTAGATGGTTGGACTCGATGATCCCAAGGGTCTCTTCCAACCTAGACAATTCTATGATTCTATGATTGGTCTGTGTACGGCTGCGACAGCCACCTCAGCAGAGAAATTCCTGATTGTGGTAAAAGGAGGAGGGGCAGAGGAGATCTCATGAAACAACTACCATCAGCATAGTCTAGATCAGAGCTCTTACACCTGGAAACGGATGACTGCAGAGTTTGTAATCACATGGTCCTGTTTACATTAAAACTCCATTTCCAGTTTCTCTTTCAAGGGTAATTAGCCTTGGTGGTTTTTAAGGATGGTTTTGTGGTAAGTTCAAGTATATAGAACATTTCTGAATTGCTGCAGGCCCCTTCACAAAGCCTTACAGTGTCTTTCTCCAGGGGTGAAACAAAACAAAGGAGGATTCCTTCTCTCCCTTATCCTTTTATTGCTTTCCACTAATGCAGCTATACTGTTGGTAACAAGCAATTTTCTGATGTGTGTAAAGCTTTCCTCTACCCTACTTGAGTATAATCTAAATCGGATCTAAACACACATCCGTGCACTATAGTAATGTAAATTATTTACGAGTGTGCTAAATACAAACAACTCTCAAACTCTGCTGCTCTTTAATGAAGTCCAAAATTTGGCAAGCGTCCATGATAAATATAAAAATTTTAAGGAAGTCTTCAGCCATGATTGCTACAAAAGCCAAGATGTTTTACAGCATGTTCAGAACACCTCTGTAGAATACTGTACAACAAGCAAAGCCAGTAAATTGTCTTTAATAAAGTTCTGTTCATGTTTAAAAGCAGCTGTAGCTGATTTGCTCTAAATAATATCTTAAAATGTTATATAATAAAATGCTCATCGCCATGCATCCTGAGTACTCTAACTGGAAATGAACCTTGACCAAACTGCATTTGAACTATGCAGTGAGCGACTCCTTAATTAAAAGTAACATTGTTTTGTGACAACTGAATTAAGAAGGCATAATGTCAGACTATAAACTGGTTTCCGTCCTGTTTTTAAGGGTGATCTAGAATGCGAAAGTAGAATATTGCAGTTGAATTTTGTAAGTTCTTTAAAGCTGGAGCGCCTGTTTTCCAGGGCATTTATTCAGCATTTCATATATTTTAAGAGTAAAACAGTGCTGTGGTGAGATCGATTTTCTGTAAAATAGTAAACAAATGGCAGCAGTTAAGGCTCCTTGAGTATTTTTGGCAAGATTTCTCTCCACTTTAATATGTGAACTTAATTATAGTATCTTAGTATATCCTCCACATAAATAATTTCTTGTGTACATATGAAATGACTGTTGTCCTTTGTTTCTTCTCTTGGGTTTGTAGTTTTTCGAGTACACATCCCATAACGAGATACGTTACAACACCCGACAGCCAGAAATCTGTGCAGCAGTTGATTCAGGGACCGACTACTTGACAATGTACTTGTGTCAAGAAAATGTCCACAGTATTCCGGAAAACCAGAAGTTTGTTTTCAGAGAGGTAAGCGTGCCTGCTTGGGTTTGCGTTTGGTTTCCTTGGGAGTGGGTGGAAAGAGAATTATTGAGTTTTTTTTCTTTTTATCTTATTGCCTACACATCATGCAGGCCGCAACATCGGCATGGATCTCTGGGACAAATATGCTATCTTGGCTTTTAATATCTGAACCTAGAGCCAGGGTAGCAGCAGCGCACAGGTGAAGAGGATGCCAGTCACAAAGAACAGGAAGATAAGAGGAAGGAAAGCGGCCTTCTTAACCTCAAAGGAGTTGGGAAGGTTGGCAGAGGTGTCTCTTCGCCCTGTCCACATCTAGTGCTTCCTGTGGGCTGCTCAGTTCTTGCTCACATCTCACCCCAACTGTCTTCTCCTGAGAATGGAGGTGCCTCAGTGTACCCCTTCCCCAGCCAGTCTCATGGCTGGCCTGCTTCTGCTCTCCTTTCATTGATTTCTTTTATTTCCCTGTATTTATACCACCATATATCCCTGATACTTCACATACCACCATTACTTTACGCTCTTCTCTGCTTTCGAGCAGCTGCTTCTCCTCTGCAAACTGTCTCTCGTGACCCTCCCCATGAGCACCAGAAGTGCTCCCGGAGCTTTTCTGCAGTGTAATGTGCAGTTGTGGGATTTGATGCGCCATCAAAAAATACCTTCCGCTCCACTCCTACCCCTACACAGGCCACATCTTACTGGCTGCAGGGACTCAGCAAATCTGTACCTGTCTTCTTCAACCTTAATGCCTACTCCCAAAGGGGAGAAATACCGAGAAGTATGGAGTATATTTAATAAACACAACGTGATCTTAGAAGAGCTTGTGTTTAGTAGTTTTTAATCTCTGAAGGAGTTCCTGGATGCCTGAGAGAAAATAAATTGGATGAAAAATGATGCCCTTGGTCAGGTTCTGGAGTGTTATTATGTGACCTTTTCCCTTAGCCAAATAATATATCAAATGGTTTATTTACATAATGTGTCTGCAAAATGCATCGAAACTCTACAGGTTCCATGGTTGACAAATTTCATACTACCACCAGTGATAGGTGGCAGAATAAATTCTAAAGAAAAATATGAAAACTACGGTCCATTCACTAAATCTAGTCCAGACTGAGGCTCACAGTGATATTACTGAGTAAAACAAACTATGTAAAAGGCTGACTTTATAAATGACGTTTCATTTTTAATGCTGACTTTTAACAAAATTTTTCAAGGTCAAATGCATTAATCCCTAAGATGACATCTATTGAATGACCCTCAGTCACTTCAGGAAATAATTGAGAGAAAACAGTTCTGGAATACATGTTTCCACTGCACTCCCAGCCATTAACTTTTAGCATCTCAAACTTTAGGAATTATTTTAAATCTTCTTTCTTTTCTTGTGATAACTTCCTGCCTGTGTATGATTTGAGCATACTGCTCTGCTCCGATTCTTTTTCTTCTGTGGCATTAAATCAAAATCACCAGTCCCCACCTTTCAAGGCAAGTGATGGGTGAGGTGTCAGTACCACATTTCTCTTGCTTTGTGCAGAGCAGTGTCAGACGCTGGAAAAGCTGTCGTTATAGATGTAGCATAATCAAAGGTTTGAACAGCCTTCCCAGCAGCCTGGCAAGAATTAAGTTCTTACGGGCATGGAGTCAAAAACGAGTGAGGCAGATATTGATTAGTCCACTCAAAAATTTGAATTATCACGACGGAAACAGGAAAGTCATTCAGGAGCTAAGTCTGTCAGCAAGCCGGTGAGCAAGCACACACTGCTGGCATCAGGGGCTGCAGCTCGAGGTGTAATTAGTGCGATGCTCCTGAAGATGGAAGGAACAGACTTTCAAAGGAGTCCGGGTTACGCTCAGAAGCAGGGTGCTGGCTTTTTTCTTTTGAAGCCACCAGAGGCTTTGGAGATGGTTAGGTGTGGGAACGTCACCTGGGCCAAAGGAGGGGTCTCGGAGCAGGGGGTTCTCCACAGCTGGATATGCCGCCTTGTTGCAGCTCGCTATCCTAGTTGACAGCGCTCCCGGATTGGAGTGAGCAACGTGAACTGGAGATGAAATCTTCTTGGAGACTCCCATAATAGGAGGGCCTGAGGCCTCAAAACGTGTTCTTTAGGGAATCTGACTGTGGAGGCCTGTCAGACCTTACACCTCTGAGGCAGATGTGCTGCCCTCCAGCAGAGCAAGCGAGCTTCACACACATCTGCAGGCAAGGGGCACGCTTAGATATTTTTTCCTTTTTTGCTAAAAATATACCCTGTGAAGAAAGGGGAAAATTTTTTTGCTGAAAATATTACCAACATCTACACTTGACTAACACCACTTACATTTTACTTGCAAGATGTGCAGTAAGTTGGTGAATTTGGGCAATGCCTGTACTTGGCTTTGTTTTTCTCTGCCCATATTCTAGTGAAAGGAAGAAGAAAAGGCAGTGGAAGTGAATAAAGTTAGCACATCCTTTACAGGCCTAGATGTCAAGACACAAATCACTTAAAAGCAATGTTCATGTATGTTTAAAAGCAGGGTCTCTGTGATTCTGTGATAAAATTTTGGAGATTCTCAAGTTAGGCATTTTAGCTTCACTGCATGGCCCCGTGAGAAGGATGTGTGTGATATTTATTTGTTATAAATGTCTTCTGTTACTTTTAAAACACAGTGACATGCCTGTAATTTTTAAGACCTGAAAAGCAAAAATTATTTCTGTCTTTTGTAGGACGGTACTTTGTTTCATCTACAAACCCAGAAGTGCGTAGAAGCCCAGTCAAACGCTCACAATGGTAACCCAGCACCATTATTACGACCTTGTACCAACTCGGACTACCAAAAATGGTTCTTCAAAGAAAGAAGTTGATCCAGATGTCATCTACGATATAGCTGAATATGAAGATGTTCTCTTTCTAGTAAGCAGTTAGTCAGCCTTTTGAAAATCACCGAAGTGATATATTTTTGTATGGACAGAACTGTAATCAGTTTACAAGCCTTGAATTTTGTTTTCTGGAGCATTAACAGGCACAAAGCGTTGAGAGCTACATAAGGTGTGTGCTGTGGTTATATCATGCCACAGAATCTGCTCCTCTTCTCTTTATTTGGCAGCTACATAACTGCTTCTGAAGTGTCTTAGGTTCTTTTCACAAGTGACAATATATTTTTTTAATCTGCTGTGTGAAAGTAAGGCAGTCAAAATAATTGCACTAATCTTATCTGCTAATAACTTAAAATGTTTATTTTTCTACTAAAACATTCTGCAGTTGGGCCTTTTAACAGATACTAGTTAATTATTCTTCTCGTCTTTTAAATACCAAGAAGGTAAATGTAGGCCAGATTCTGCCCTACATGACTACCACAAACCCCTCACTGAAGACAGTGTGGATTTGCACATGAAGACAGAGTAGGTCTGCATGGTTTTGCACAAATAACAATCTATACACATACAGATTGCACATGCTTGACAATACTGTACATGAAATGTTGCGACAATTTTAGATGCTCATGGCACTTGACAAATTTCTAATCGTGCTCAAGTCTGGTTTTGGAGTAAAATGGGGATTTTCTCATCTTAAAGATATAAGGCAACAACATTTAAAGGTGATTGCTCTGGGAAAACCTATTTGGATTCACATGGATCTAGTTATGCAGCTGTGTCACAGACTGCATGACTGACTTTAACATTATGTGGATTTTCAACATGCCTCAAACTTACAAGATCAGACCTAGCAACAATTCTTTTGACAAATTTCAAAATTACGGTTAGAAAAAATGAATCGCAGAAATTATATCTTTCATTAAATTGTAAATGTTTAAATGGTTTACATAAAAATTATTATATAAACAAAAATGGGTTTGCAACTAATCAATATGATGCAGCTGACACTCATACAAAAAGAATTGTCTTTCAGATATAACTTGCATTTTGTCTGGAAACTGCTTTTCTGATAAGCTGGTTGTGGAAACACAAAGTCCTGTTGAAAACATGGGGTTTAATCTGCAGTGGTACAAGATGTTTTCTGCTGTGGTGTGTGGGTTCTGCCTTACCCAGCCAGACAAGTAGTGTATATAGCAATGTATTTGGTCATTCACCATCATTGTTACAATGTTGATTAAAAGGGTTTCAGCTCATAAGGAAAGTCTCTTTCTGTATCAGCTGGAGGCATGCTTATGTGTAGAAGCATGAAGATTTCAACCTTTTTCCCTTCAGAAGTCTTGGCATCTGTTTCAATTACTTTTGGATGTATTCTGTTATTTGCCTTTGTTCATGTTTTCTATAAAAAATGTACAGCCTTTTCTTTGAATCCTCATGAGCTCATGCCATTTTGGCATACCTATTTATATGATTAGGGGGTGGGGGGAGAGGTTTCTGCATGTAGGAGATGCATATGTAGGTTCTTCCAAGGTCCTCCTAAACCCATGTAGATAGAATGTTTTTGTGAGCACCTTTAAAGTTTTGTCTCGATGGGCTGGACTGATGAAATTCATGTTAGAATTAATAAAATATTTTGTGATTCTTTATAGTGGGAACAGTCTTTACAACTTTTTTTTTTTTTTTTTTTTTAGGGTCAGTGGTTTTCTTTTAATCATTTCTCTGATCTCTTAGGCTCTGATCTCTGCAGCACTTGGGAGAAGACAACTTTATTTTACGGTCTCTCAAGTTCCTTTTCCTGAACTCAGTAATGCTTCTGTTCACCACCTAGCAGCAGTGGTCAGCACTTTGTGGAGCCACAAATCAAAACTGGGTGGCTGCATGAGAGAACTGTGAGAGCTCCAGCAACACAGCGAGGTTTTTCTGTTCATTTCTGTTTTGCCTTCTTGACCGTTGATTGAATTACATTAGTAAGTTAATGAGAGCTCAGCTATTACAATTGTAGACAAAACTCTCATTGACCTCCACGGTCAATGAGGTTTTCTTCGTTTTGGGACTGCAAGATTTCATCACCAGGTGGTGGTATGCAAGAGAAACTTAGCAATGGGAAATTATTTTCCATACGTCTTCCCACTCTGCACGTGTTTAGAGGGAAGTATTGATGTTTTGGGCTTCTGGCTACACGCAGCTGAGCTCTTTTCTCATATACCAGCAAACCTGTTGGCCCAGGTTGAATATTTGCTGGGCAAACACACTTATGTTGAGTTCAAAAGCAGACATTTGACGTAGCAACATCACCAGCTTGCTCCCCGTGTGTTGGCCTGTTAGTCCATCTACTTACCGTTTTCTCTTTGATATCCTTTTCTTCTTCTCAACTCGCTGGAATTGTATTAATGTCTGCCTTCAGGTTTGGAGGGTGAAGGACTCCATCAAATGTCTGAGTCACAATGCACCGCTCTAAACTTCCTTTTGCGGGAGGTCAGGGCTACCTGCTGAGAAATGGACTGTATACTTCGGGCATCTCCTCAGCAGAGAAGGGGCTGGATGCCTCCCAGAAATGGAAGAATTGGAGGACTTCAGTCGCAAATTGATACTTCATCTGGTTCTGGCCTCCTAGCGCTCTCTTTGAAACAGAGAGAGAGGGGAACACTTTTCACATCATCCAAATCAAGAACCAGTAGGTATCCCCTTTCTTTTAGTATTCATGTTTCTTTTATAGTTAGAGCCGTGTGTTTCTTTTCCCCATTGCCGCTAACTGTGTGAAGCACCCATAAAACCACAACTTGCAACTCAAGCTTGTTGATAACCTTAGATTAAAAGAATGGATACTGGCAGCGCAAACTAGGAAATCTCAAGGGTCCTTCTTCCGTTTTGTACCCTCACTTTGTTTGAAACAAGAAAGGACATTTTTTAAATATAGAGAGATTGACTAAACAAATTGTCCTACGGTGTCATCCCAGTGCACAGTATGTTGTATAAAATTATAGGGTAGAGATGAAGAAATCTGTCTTCCAAATGGACTTTGTTCCTTTCTCATTGCCTAGCTGCAAATACAACCTCTCCCATGTTTACCGCCCTTTTTCAGACATTATACTGGATCAGCGTGTTTCTGTGTTCTCCCAGGTTCCTTCCCTTCCCCTTGTCTGACGTTCCTTCAATGTCCCTAGGTATGGACCATGTTTAGCACAGTTGAGGCACAAAAGACTAAGCCAGGAGAAGTATTTCACAAAACTGAACTGTGCAAAATGTTTTCCCAATTTTCCATATCCTGTGCTGAATACACCTCGTGAGGGGAATAGTAATATGCAAGGAGTCTTTAACCTTTAATAAATTACTTGATGGTATTATCCCCAAAATGAGAATTTGGCGTTGCAAGTACTGGTGGAACTTGCTGATTTTTTGGAATTAAAAACAAAATTGTCATTAAAAAAAATTGTCATTTAAAAAAAAAAATGATTATTTCTTAGTCTTTGTATTCCTTTATAAAAAAAAAAAAAAGCAATCCGGATTGCAGTCTGGTGTCTAATTCTTTATCATATTTCTTTGGACTCATCAGGTAACTATTTTGCCTTTTTTTTCTCTTTTATTCTTCCACTGTTCCCCTTCCATTTAAACATTGTGGGTCTTTGACATGGCCTAGAACTTACTGAGTTTTCATTTCAACAGAAGATGGTATACAAACCTTCCTTCTAAGAAATAAACCACTAAAACCTCTGTATGCGCAGTCTTGACTGAACCTTTATGGCAGAGGTTTGTTAGAGCTCACACAAACACCCTGGAACAACAGTCGTCATTGCATACGGATCGGTCTACGTGAGTTGGAAGCAGGATTTCTTGCTAGCTCTGCTGAAACAAAGACTCAAAACTGCTCAATTTTTGTTATATTTGTAGGAAGTGGTAAGATTTACTGGAAGGGGAAATTCACGTTGGTTGGTAACATCGGGACTGATGGGGTTGCGCTCCCACTCCCTACGTGTGAAAACACGGGCAGTTACACAGTGATACTGCTGGGTTGGTGATTCAAAAGCTGATGTTCTTTGACTTTCATTTGGCTCTCTTAAAGCCTTTAGATTGGGAGATTAATTTGAAGTTGAGCTTTGTTCTGGTACCCTGATATAAAGACGTAGCAGTCAAGGTGTCTAGAGAGCCTATAGGGTTGGGATCACGCAGTGGTATGTGTATGCTTGCAACTGGGGGTGGGGTGGGGGGTTGGCAATGTTTGAGTATAGTTGAGTTTGAGTATAATGCCGTATAGGCTCGTAACAGAGGCAACATTTTGACTGTGCTAGCAAGTTAGCTGAGGTAGGTGGGAGAGTCCTTGGGAGGGAAGAGAGGGCGAGCAGAGCTCCCCCCATTCTGTCGGGGTGCTAGCAGTTGACTGCAGCAGCAATAGCTGGGTTTGAATTAGCGCATTGCAGTGTTCTTCAGCTTCCCGTTTACAGAGGAAAACAATTATGTATGTATATGCAGTACTAAAATTACTATGCCTAGATCAACAGTTTTCAATCTTTTTTTTTTTCAATCCATTACTCACTGGCATTTATATGAATAGACGAAGTCTGTTTAGACCAGTCCTAGTCAGCACCGACAGGAATGACGTGGCTGGAGATGACATACTTTTAGAGGCTTCCAGGATTTCCAAAGGGAATTGGAGACAAAAACAGGGCAGGACCTTCTCAGTGAATTTTCCTAACTCCAAAAGCAAGAAGAAAGAAGACGGAAGATGTGGGAAGTGAGTCACTGGCCTGACAGGTAGCGTGACATGTTTCATGTAGCATCAGACCATCTCCCAGAGTGGGAAAGAAGTTGCAGCAGATGCAGTTTCTTTGTTGGTGGTAATGGAAAAATCAGTTTTCCATGCTCTGAAGGTATTTAACTTGCAGCTGAAGAAAAAGTGGTGAATGGAGTCATACCAGCACAGATACTTGGACCTGAAATTCATGAATTAGGTACTCTGTGATGAGCAAATATAAAGAATACATAAAGAACAAAACTGTTAACTGTGCATACACTGTGAGAAGACTAAGCAATAACTGAGAGAAGTTGGAAATGATCATTAGCAGGAAGATATTTGATGTAACTTTTTACTGAAATACAGTTGAAGGATTCACCTGATTGAAATGCTGAAGTGACTGGGTAATATGCTGGGAAGAAAGTGACATTTGATTTTTGAGCAAAGACAACAGGATTGATAATTCTTGTGAATGGGTATTTTAGCCAGCAAGGAATAAACAGATACAGAGGGTGTCTGGTGTAGACCACCAAATAAGAATATAAAGCCTTTTTGCATAACAGATAAAGGATGTTGTGCTACGTTAGAGGATTTCATCCTAGGGGATGCACTTTACCGATTTCATGGTAGCAAAACATTCTGGGGATTTCTAAGAAGGAAAAAAAAAAAAGGCAGCTGGGCATGTGGTTGTGTCTGACACAATCTTTAATAAGCAGTTTGGTGCAATTCTCCTTTAGGCCTCCTTTTATTTAAAATTGGCTGTTACCTGGGCATCTGTACCACATAAACAAAGGATAGTACCTATGAAAGAAGAAATTTCTTCAGTGCTGAGAATTGGAAAGAAGCAGGGTTTACAAAATATGACTATATGTATACATCATGTTGAAAACTTATATGCGTACAACATGAAAACTTTTGATAGGATCGCAAATGAAATATTTAAAAATGTCAGAAATACAGTTCTGTTAAATCTAAATTTAGCCTCAGCGAATCTATTACACTATTGTCTTTAATTACATGATTTTCTTGCATTATGTTCCCTGTCTTTTTTACAAAAGATGTGGAAACAGTCTTTTTCATGCCTCACTGAGTATACAGGAAGGATTTTGAGAGGCTTATTTTGCCTGATCCTCATTGTTCAATATATGGCCTTATTTACTTCCCCATAATAAATACCTAGCCTGAAAAATAAAGGTTATTTTCTTAGCTTTGTTTTATGGAACTTGAATATTACAGCATCTTAGCACTTCCCAAATATTTATTACTCTATCTTCACAATATGACCACAAAGGAAGAGCGCTCCTGTTTTACTGACAGGGAATGCAGTGACAAAAGGATGAAGGTCAAAAGTACCACGTTATCAAGTAGCGTGGTTTGAAGTGTATCTTTGCTTGCTTTAAATGATACCCAGCAATACGCTGGGCTTCAGCAGGTCAGATACAGGAGCTGGGGTTCATTTGATCAAAGGTCAAATCGGAAACCCGCATACAGATGAACTGTCACCCCAGGGTTCCCGTTACATACAGAATGATGCACAGAATGATGTCTAGAAAGGATCTCCTGCCAAGGGCCCCCAAAATGAGGAAGGTATCACCAGAGACTGCCTCTGAAAAGTCTGCCTTAGCTTTCTGGACAAACAGGGCTAAATCTTGGTTTCCCAGGCCTGCTTTTGGAACTGTTTTTGTATTCCATGGTGAGCCTTAGCTCTGTGACATAGCACTTCCCAGGTGTGTTTCTTTGACGTACCTCCCCAACGTCTGACTTGGCGGCGCACTGCGCGGGCACCACCGGCAGCTGGGCTCTGCCTCCCACGCCAGGGCGAGCCTCCAGCTTTACGCTGAATGGAACTGTGCAATAACTCTTTCCAACCCATGATTGGAAAGAAGAGAGGAGATGCATTTGATCCTTAAAATAAAAAAGGGACATTTGCTGCCGCATCAGTAGCAGACAAGGATGTCAAGCAGTTGCTAATAATATTCAAGGTATCAATTCTCTTGTACCACATAACTTGGACTCAAGCTTTCTTTCAGAAAGACTGAGTTCTCAAAAACTGGGAAATTGCTTAAAAAAAAAAAAAAGCTTAGAAAGCTGATGACATTCCAGAGACTGTGAGTGCGTGTGTTAATATACTGCCAATATTGTAAAATGATAACCAAAGTGATCCAAGTAGCTGTAGTCCTGGTAGCCAAGTACTGGAGAAAAATCACAGAATGATACAAGGAGTGAAGAATGATTTTCTGTAAAACAGATTTTGACAAACGAACTTGGTATCTATTGCAGATGAGGTTGCGAATGGTGAAACATCATTTAGCATATGAAATTCTGATTAAAGATAACATTACACAAAATCAATATGGCACCTATTCCTGTTGGTTTCCTAGGAAAATCTGTTCTCAGCGTCATGATAATCGATTTTCTGGAGGAAAATAAGTTACTGATAAGTTTGCAGGTGACAAACTGCTGGACAGGTCACTTGTACAAATAAAGCACATAGTTTGATTTATCCTCATGCAAGATAAGGTGCACAGGAGCTAAGAAGTAGGTCATGCTTTTAGGGAGAATGGATACAAAACACGGTGTAGGTTATTGCGTAAAGAGGCAGCTCCACAGGGACAACGAACTGGCTGGTTTGCCTACAGGGATTAGTTTTCCCGACCTGCCTGACCCTCAGAAGCGGCTGGTGTGGAGTGAGGTGCTGAGGTTGCTGCTGGTGGCCCAGTGCTGGCAGGCGGCAGAGTCAGAAGGGCCAATTCAGACATGAAGTGGGAAAAGGAGAGGTGCCTTGGAAATGCCTCCAGGAATTATTCTTGAGGTGAGGGAAAGTCAGTCTAATTATTTTACAAAAGCAAAATGCAGTGACTAATTGTAGCCCATGTGCATGGGAGAGGATCACTGATACTACGTCCCCTTCAGCTGATAGAGGCATGCTGAGAAGCAATGACGTGAAGCTGGTATAAGACAAATTGTTACCGAATATGAGATACACCTCCCAGCAAACTAATTAATGATTGCAATGATTTATCAAGAGATGTGGTGGATTCTTCATTACTGATGCCTTTAAGTCAACGCTGCTGGATGCCATTCCAAGGGAAAGGCTGCAAAGCAGCCAGTGTTGCAAGATTATTGGTTGAGGCCTTCTAGCCCAAGGTCAGATCATGACAATCTTAGAATTTATGAATCTGTGAAGATTCTTTCCAATTTATTGCACAGATGCCACCGTCGCGTATGCGATATAAATTAGATGCATTAGGTTGGTTTTCAAAGGTTTGCTGCGACTGACTTCAGGAAAATTACGAATACGTGTCAAAAGTGAGGTGCCCAAGGCAGGGTCAAGCAAAGCTTTGCATTTTGCCAGTAATGCCTTCTGCGTGGGATCCACCTGCCTTTGAGACACAGGCTGAAACCCACGGGTCATCTCAGCAGGTTGTAGATCAGTGCATGACTGTTCGGGGACTCGTCGAGCCACGGGTGAGGGTGGGCAGCGGGAATGTGCTCTCCCGGGGTGCGGCGGGGACACGCTGGGAGCAAAGTGGGAAGCCTGGGTCAGTGGGGGGGATGTGGAGGAAACTCGTGGAAAGGGCTCACCTGCCCCCAGGCTACTCGCAGAGTTGTGGTGACCCTCGGGGGAACCCAAGAGTCCTGTTGCAGCCTCAGGGTTTGGGTTTTTGGTTGTTTGTTTTTTTTTTTTTTGTAGCCACGAGTGGTGCCAGGCTCCAAAAAACCTGTCAATTCTGCAGCGAAAACAGTTAAAAAAAAAATTAAATAAAATAAAATCCCGACTTCTGCGCTTGCAAAACGCCGGACTGCTGCTGCGTGCCGCAGAGTTGCCACGGCCCGGGTTTGCGCGTGTGCGCTGTGTGGGGCTGGCGGAGGTGCCGAGCCGGAGTGGGAGCGTGTTTGCGTGGGCCGCGGGGGCGCGGGGGGGCGCGG
>NW_009648539.1:4754411-4758388 GCF_000708025.1 Charadrius vociferus | reverse complement strand
GAGATTGCCCCGGTCCCGACCGCTGCCCGGGGCCGGCGGACTGGGCTGGACCGGGCTGGACCGGGTTGGGAGAGGAGCCCTGCGCCGTGCTGTGCCGGGAAACATCTTTCCTTTAGCTGGCAGGGAGGGAAGCAAAGGGTTTTGTTAAGTTGGTTCCCACCACCGACCACCCACAACTGCATTTGGTTTTGGTCACAACTTCCATCACCGTCTGTGTGCGGAGGGTACGTGCGGATCCCATATCGCGGCGGTCCTGAAGATGGCAGTCGTTTCTTGTGTAATGCCCGGGCGTCGGGCGCTCATTTCCAAGACAACCCCCGGTAAAGCAAGCGGCTACTGCAAATCCTCCTGGCTGGAATTTAAGGAAGCCCCTGTCTTCTCCCCTTCGATCCTCAGGATCCGGGGGGAGCAAGTAGAGAGCAGCAGTGACAGGCTGTGCTGCTTAGTGACTGTGTCTCCCTCCCCCTAAATTACTGCAAAAACCTCTCTTTCTAGGGTGGCTGCTTTTTATTGACATACATTTGTCTTAAGATTTTTTTTTTTTCCGGTTATCTCTGAGCAGAAATGCACGGAGGGCAATATTGCTGAATATGTCATTTGGGAATAAGGGTGTGCTGTCATCGTGTTGCGTTGTGTGAACAAGACTGAGATACGGAAAGGGAATACAGGGCAAGATCGGCCTAGAGTAGCTGTTTGTTTCCTTAAAAAAATGAATCTCGGGGAACTCTGCAAACATAATGAAAAGAATTATGGGGGATTTTCTGAATGGCATTACCTGTTTCATAAAGTGAGGTACTCGTTAGGAAAAAAATCACAGCTCTCCTAATCCTGTTTTCATTACATTATTCTATTTAAATCCATCCCTTGGATGGAATTGTTACAAAAATAACACATGCATAGGAAGTAAAGAAGTCTAGGCGAGATCTTCCTTCTTCGTACAGTAACATCATAATCAATAAGGTGCCGTGCTTCATTGCAGTCAAAATATTTTGAAGTTCTTAATACAGATTTTGGGTTCTGAACTAGGTAGTTAGCATGAAAATACGCAGGGAAAAAAATGCCCTATTTGTTCTGGAATGAGTATCAGTTTCTTAAAAATTGCATTTATACTGTTTTGTACTCTAGGGACATACAGAATCAGGGTCATGTTGCCAGCTTGCTGTGGAGCTTTGAATGCTTTTAAGCAATTAATAAATGGGTGGTTATGGAATGCTAAGTCAGGCGAATGTATATATTTGGAGTACGGTTGGATCATTATTGCGTGCTTAATAGTGACAAGTAAATAACTTAGTGTTCATGAAGAGCACTAGATTGACTGCACCGAAACGGCATAGACTAATGGCTGGAATAGCCATTAAATGCATAATGGCAATGCAAACTTTTTCAGTCGGTTCAGACATTACCTTATTCCTTCAGTGCACTTACAGTAAGCAGAAGGGTAGATGGCTCATCATGCCCACTTGGTCCTCAGCCTGTTTTTTAAGGTCGCCAATAAATAAATATGCCTGAAGGGCCTGGATCCTTATCATTGCATAATCACAGACCAGGGAGCAGTTCTCCCACTCAGGGCTTCGCAGGTGATGCTTGTGACATTGTTGGCTCTTGAAAAGAGAATGTGGAGCCTTGAACAAGTGGGATTGTTTTTAATAGCTTGAGAAGAATTGTAGTATATTTATAATGCTTAGGAAATGTATGGCAGTGATTCAGAAACTCATATATTCTCCCTCACGTCTTTCCAAAGTCTCCCATTGTTGCGATCTGATGTTTGTGTTGCAATTTTGCGTAGTATTTTAACAAAAAGCTCATGAAAAATAATAATGAAAATAAACAAATGAGATTTATTTTTTTTTTTTAATTTATGCATTCAGGTAGTTTTCTGTCAGGATTGAATTGACTATTTTAGTTTGCTTGATATTTCTGATTTGTATAATGAAGCATTATAATGCCTTTACTTTCTGATCAACCACATGAAGAACTGCAGTGTGCCTTCTAAGTTAGACTGTTGTTTGTCAGCACTTGAATTCGCTAGCCTTTGAGCACGTGAGCAGGACCTCTAGTGTTTTTCAAAGCATTTAAACGGAATTAAGCACTTAAGTACAATCCTTAGTCTATATCTCAAACAATTGTGATTGTGCGAATTACGTCTTTGTTACAAAATATGACCACAGGTTATGGCAAGTACAGAAAAATGCAGAGGTTTCTGTCTTGAGTATTTTTGATGGTTAAATGTGTTTGGAGTGCAATCCTGATCCAGTTTGGTTAACTCTGTTTTCCTACCCCATGGGCATGTCTTTATGTAGACATTCCTACGTAGGCAGAATCAATAAAACAAAGCTCAGGTGTAGGTGTTTGCAGAACTCTGGTCTAAGTTAGGGACTTTAATTTGTGCTGTTCATTTCAATGAGAGCGGCAGCAAACTCTAGATGAGACTCTTAGGCAAAATTTCGTAATTATGCTATTTTAGAAACTAGAGAATTTATAAAGCGATCATCTCTAAAGAGTCTCATCCAAAACCCATTGAAATTAATGGCAGTAATTCACTGATTCCAACGGCCCTTGGACCAGGTCCTAGAAGTTAAGGGTGCTCAGTAGTTTATGGCTTTGGATCAATAACTGTGATATAATATTTCTTCTTTTTCCCGTCCCCGTGATTGTAACTTTAGTTGGTCGAAAATGCGAACTGTTTTGCAAAATAATGAAATAAAAAGCTGTACATACATTAGATGTGATTTGCAACTTCATGTAAATCATGAAAGATGATTTCTGCTTAAGCACCCTGACACACATCTGTTACAGGAAAAAAAAGCAGAATAACCCTAAAATAAAGGAATTAAACATTCTTGGAGACTATATTACCAATTTCAACAGTATTTAATTTGCGTCAGGCAAAAACTGACTGTGCAGAAACTAGAGGAAGAGGCATAGTGGAAGAAGACAAAGGCTTTAATGGAAGTTGGATATCTGCCCTTCTGCATCTGGACATCTTCCCTTGAATATGGCACATATTTTCTGATTTCTTGTGGGAGCAGCGCTGCAAGTGGTACACAGACAGGCTGAATTTGTTTTGAATCTGAACACGTATAGTCAAGAAAGCTGTGTATGCAAGTTAGAATTCTGTCACTTGTTTCTGAAGATCAAAGTGAGTCTTGACAAGCTGGAAAAAAAATATCTTCCAGAAGTAAGTGTGGTATATTATCACAAAGAGGGAAGAATAGTCATACTGTGGGCATGAGCTTATGTCATTTTCTCTAACTACTACAAATAATTTGTGGTAATCCCGATATAATCTCATCTTTGTGTAATAATACACTCTAATACCTTTAAATAGAAGGTTGGCTAGAAGGGTGAGCTCTGGAAAATGCACAGGACTCCACAAAATCTGAAGGAAAAAGTGAATTTATTGACACTTAATACACGTTCGCCTGCTCCTATTCCTTAACTAAGTAGAAAGCGCCTTGCCTAATTTATTGACAGGAAGATACAGTCTAGGTATATTATAAATAGACCTTCTCTTTATTGTCTTCTTTTACTAAAAAATAATCTGTTTTCAGTAAAACCCTCCTCCTTCAAAGTTTAAGAAAGTTGCACAGGCTGTGCACCAGTCTGGGTCATTCCTATCAGCTATTCTAAGTTAAAAAAAAAGACCCTCAGCCTCCAGGACAAAGAAAGATGTGTTTTCCAGAAAGTCCAGTCGTGAATGATGTCGACAAAGTCAACTTGTTCTTGCAAGCTGAAGTAAGAGTCACATTTACTCTTACTAAGGATTGGGAATATATTCTGGAAACAGGAGAACGGGTTTGTGTCAGCGGTGTGAAATAAGGTGTCTATCCAGGGGCGCGGAGCTCTGTGTTCAGTAGCACCTGGTGCTCCTCAGAGAGGGACAAACAACTGCCGGTTGCCATCTGACAAACTCTGCCCTAACAGAATTGAGCTAGGGCACCCCCCCCCCCCCCCCCCCACAAAAAACACCCGCTGGG
>NW_009648539.1:4741984-4754376 GCF_000708025.1 Charadrius vociferus | reverse complement strand
ACCCCCCCCCCCGCCCCGAAAGAAATCACCCGATGTGTAGGTTAGGCCCTTTGTTTTAGAAGGCATAGATTCAAGTCAGCTGGATTTGTGTGGGGAGGTATGGTGACCCAAAGCCAAGTTGGGACTGGGGGGGTGAGCCCTTACATGCTTGTGAGTGCTCCGATTCCTAAATTGTCTGGAGCCTTATTTTCATTTTTAGAGTAGTACTCAAAATGGGACAGACAGATGTTGTCGTGGTCATCTAAGGGTAGCAGTCGGCAGAACACACGGGAGATGTCGGGGTCTAAAAGAGGGCCCAGTTTCCAGCAGACTGAACTGGCAGACATTTGTTCTCATATCGTCAGAAGAGCTCGTGTCTGGCATATGTTGAAGTAGTTGGGTAATTTCTTACCTTTAAATGTTACCAAGTACTTGTGCTGCCTGATATGTGCCGAGTGTAGCATTAAAATGCAACACGCTACGTGTATGGATGACGATCACTGTCTAGTCTATTGGCGACGTTCTGCTTGGAAGGGACATATTTCTTTAAATAGTCAGTGTCCCCTTTGACTTTCGCATAACATGGCTCCATTTGCAACATAACGTCTTTTTGCTCTAGCGTTTTGGAAACTTGGAGGGAATAATCTAAAAGTTAAGTGTTTATGTTAATTCTATGCTGGCTTCTCCACTGATGCTGAGATGTGGGTGGGGAGAGGAGAGAAATCATGTATTCACTGCACCCACTCCTCTGGGTGCGGATCCCAGACCTGCAGAATGTATATCCTCTAAATATCTCTGCAAAGAGATTAAAGCCAATGTATCATTTTCTGTCATATGTCTTGCAATTTCAAGTATAACTTATCCTGTGCATACAGCAAAACACACTGTAATGGAATCTTTTGATTCAAATGCCAAACATGCTCCGTCAGCAGGGAAAAGTTGTTTTTTTGAATAAATCCAGGAAGGAGTTTCCATTTACATTTGAAGGAAGAGGGGGGAGGCCCTATCCTCTGATATGGTTATCAACCAGAGTGAATTACTCAGGTTTGTGGAAAAGATGGGGTGTAATATCCTGGTGATAACTGTGAAGAAAATATTTGCCATAGGAAAAGGGAGAGGAAGGAGCTAGAAGAGAGAGATTTAATGATGGCATTCACACAAAAAGTTGTCAATGGAATATTTATATTGTTTTAATGAAATACATGTAACTATTTGGGATGACAACATAAATAGCATCACATGTCAAGTCTACAAAACACCATCTCATCATCATCTGAGCATGGTAATGCACACGTGTCTCCAGCTTTGTTCTCTGCTTTCAATTTCATTGCTTTATGGATGTCTTCATGGTGTGTGGTGGAATAAAAATGCATTTGAGCAAATTGCAGGAGCTGGGAGCCAAACAGCTTTTTCATGAAACTCAAGTGGAGGCCATTGCTATCACAGGAAAGCAGATATTTTTACTTAGGAAGGGTTGAACCATTGCATATGGAGGTCTGGCTCAAGGAGTCAAGTGGTGGAAGTTAACAGAGGAAAACCCTCCGTGATCCATTTTGGCTCAAATAATTTTTGGAGCAGCTGGGGCCAGCAGACAGGTGCACTGAGGTTAGTAAGCACTTGTGTGACTCAGTCCTGTGGAGATGTGTGTTGATATGCAGCAGCCCCATATAGTCCGGGCTATATATATATCAGGCTGTGGGATTCCAAACTGAGAGGGTACAGTGCAGTACATCACATTTTTTTTTTAATTTATTTTTGTACTAGGAATCCTGGAACCAAATCAGTGACAGAGCCTGAAGCTTTTCAGGAGCCAGATGCACTGTTCTCTGATTTTTAGGTCTGGTCGAGCTAGAAATGAGATTTGCAGTACTTTCGTGGTCCCCTGGCTCCGGCATTAATGGACCAGTAGCCCGACTCCTGAAGCAAACTGATTCAGCCACAGCATCACTCTAACTTAAAGAAGGTAGCGCCCCTAAGAATAGCTGGAATATATTTTCAGTCATGCTGTGTCACCTCTTGCCATGCCACTGACACGCGTGGGATGACAGTCTTCTTTCCTAGGCAAGGATTCCTCTCTTTGCAGAGGATTTTGCTGTGGGTAAGGTCTGCTGAATTTGAGGGCTGCTTGATGCTACCTGCTAATTGCAAACCGGACATACTGACTGATGAACACTTTTTTTTTTTCCCTTCATTTTTTTTCTCCTTGTGATGGAATAACCATGTAACCTCATTGTGAAGTCAGTGATTGATGTCCAGTTCCTGTGCCATTAGTTTTTCATTATCATCAGCCTTTAGTTCTGACAGTTTTACCCATAGTATTTTCCAAATAAGTATTCTCAAACGTGAATACGAAAGCTGACAAATTAAAGGCAAATATCCACCTTGTCTCTGAAAATAATAGTCACAAAGAGTGCAGAATATAAAGGCTAATTCAGCAGGGCTGTCCAAATTGTTGTTACTGAGGCTCCTGAGAGATGAAGGCCCACATAATGGACTAATTGCTTTAAAGTGAACATCGTGAGTTTGAGGCATAGGATTAGAAAACTTAGGTTTCCTACTATGGCCACGATACTTCTCTTAAATAATTAACGAGTTCTAAGATCAGAAGACCATTAGGATTATCCAGCTCTTACCATATAGGCTATATATTTCACTTGGGGATTTCTGCCTGCTCCTCTATGAACTAGAATATGTGCTTTAGAAAGCCCACTGATCGATCTTGTCTTCAGGATCCCCCCCATCTGCCTGCTCCTCTATGAACTAGAATACGTGCTTTAGAAAGCCCACCGATCTTGTCTTCAGGATCCCCCCCCAAATCCTCCTCCTTGGAAAACTTTTCTCTGTGATTTGCTTGAAATCCCTTTAAGAGTCCATTGCTATTTCCAGCTTAAACTCCGCTGACCCTGTAGCCGCTGATACTGGGAGACCAGCAGCTCTCAGCTTTCACGTACGCCACTCTCCCTGCAATGCCATCCCGTCTACAGGGCTGGGAAATCACCGGCAAGGTGGGCTCTGCAGGATGACCAAGGCTTTGGGATTCTTTTATGGCTATCCAGGGGATCCAGCCTTGTCTGAAGGGCTCTGGTGGGTTAGATCCTGCTGGAATCAGAAGCCGCCTACCCTTCTAAAGATTGTCCCAGACCAGAAGGGAGAAGCTTGTTAGCTTGTTTCTTGGCAAGCTGGGTCTGCCGGATTC
Organism: Charadrius vociferus; assembly: GCF_000708025.1. Taxonomy (NCBI): domain Eukaryota; kingdom Metazoa; phylum Chordata; class Aves; order Charadriiformes; family Charadriidae; genus Charadrius; species Charadrius vociferus. The sequence continues at coordinate 4,751,201 of NW_009648539.1, read as the reverse complement.
CTCTGCTCCTTGACTGAGTAGCTGAATATTTTCTGAATTTCTGAATATTTTTTGAATTCTTGGCTGAACCCCATTTTCTTTTCTATATCCATCTTTTTTTTTTTTTTTTGTAAGACCATTTTGCCACAATCCCTGTTAGAGGAGCCCATCCTGTCTGCTGGGATAAGTTATTTCCAGAACCTAATTTTTTTTTATTAAAGAATCACTACCATATATCTTTAAAAGAATATATTTGTTCAATCTTTTGTTTCCTTAAAGTAGTTCTGTATTTTAATTTACCGTTCACCTATGGTGGGCCTCCGCTTCTGCTGCAGCTTCACCAAAATACAGGATTATGTGAAGATTCATATACACAATAGGTGTCTAAGTAACCATTTTACGTCCAAAACCTCCAGGGAGAAGTAGTAAGAGGCCCCTTTTGGGATGTTAATTAACTTCCTTTCCACTGTTTACTGCTCCTGCTTTCACAGGGAATTTAATGTTTTTCTAGCAGAGAACACATATCTTTCTTTACAATTTTTACTTTATCTAAAGTGACAGTTTTTGACAGATTAATATTTATGGTGGTACAAAATATAACACACAGCGTTTTTCAAGCATTGTGATTATCAGACGTGCATTCTTGTGTATCTTAACAGCATCATACAGAGATATTTTAGTATACACATATACTATAAGACCATTAAACTCTGCATTTCTGTGGTGTCTTTCATATAATTTCAAATTTCTGTAAAAGCACCTTGAGTTTTGATTTCCCCTCTCTCCTGTGAATTTGGAGAGCCCGAAGTATTAATAATTTACAGGAGGTTGACCAAGATAGAGAGCCAACTTTCTCTTTTTTTTCCCCCTTCTCCTTTCTCCCTTTCTAAAAATTATAAGCAGGACCAAGTTCCATGTTGTTGGTGAGAATCTCATCTGGAGGGATGTGCTAGTGGCAGGAAGACTTCATGCAATGTAGTAAAAGAAATGAAATAGGAATAGCTACCACTACACAGAGAAAGCGATCCAAAAAGTTTTGCATTCCAGATCTTTAAACATATCCAAGCTCCGGAGCCTCCACTCCTTATTTCTTGCTGTGAAGAATGCTAATGGTATCAGCTCTAGATCGCTGCTTTTTTTTTTTTAAAAAAAAAAAAAGGAAAAAAAAAAAAGAATTTCAAGTTAGGTCCCTGAACTGAAGATTTGCTTTCCAAAAGCACGAGTGATTTGCATTTTCTGTCAACATCAGTGGGAATTGCTGAATGCTCAGCACTTTAGAAAACCAGCCCACCTATGAAAATGCAACGTGCTTCTATGAGGAGGAGACCTAGAATTGCCACTTCTAATTAAGAACAAAGGCATTCATAGTTACTTGCTTTAAAGTTTCAAATTGCCTGGTGGAATAAAATGCTGATTTTGTTCAGCCTTTGGGATACAGACCCTTTCAGGATGGGTGTCAGTATTATCAGAATTAAATGTCCTTTAAAATTAGATTGTTGCGTCTCAAAGATCTTGTAGTTGAGAAATATGCAAGGTACAGATATATTTAAAACCCAGCCGTTTGAAAACCAGTCATTTTTGTAATTAACATGTATCTGGAAGTGGTATGTTTGACCTTGGCAAAAATCACAGCTTGTATGAGGTAAACAAAAGGAGCGGCACGGTGGGAGCACTGTGTCCCTAGGGCCTTGTTACTCAAGGCAGGTCTATGTGGCTGGCACAATTATGTCACTGGTGGGTATCAGGAGGTGTTATCTCAATGTCAGCAGAAGCCCTTGGTGCAGTTACAGCAGCAAACAACTCTTTTTAACTGATCTAATAAAGGTTATTTCTTTTAAAGGGGATAGTTTACTGAAGGGTAGAAACTGTGTTTTCCTTGACCAATGAGTTCAAAAGTTTGGTATTATTAGAAATAATTTCTTCATCCATTATAGAGCAAGTAACAGATTAAGTTGCCTCTGAACATTAAACAAGATAGACTGAGCTGCTTTTGCTTTTTTTTCCCCCCAGCTTTTTATGCATTCATGTGGCTTTCTTCTGAATCTTTTACAGTTTGTCATCTTCATTCTCAAAGTGCTGCCACTAGAATTTGATCTATTACTTCAGGAATAATCTCACTGATGCTGTATATACCAGTAATTTTATCTCTTTTCTTCAAGCCTTCTGTTCAGAATGGAGGAAATGAATTTGATCTTTGTGCTGCAATGCTGGGGAAGAGGGAAAGGAAGCAGAGATGAGATTTTCAGGCTACATAAAAGGAGTGAGACACTAGGATTTGTGGCAAAAATAAGTTTTCATTTGCCTTCTCCAGATGAATCTCACTAGCTGCAAGGAAATCCAGTCAGTCTTGATAGAGCAGTTGGAAGCAGATAGCCTGGTCATTTGGGTGATGCTGTGAGAGGTAAATAATTTTGGCTGCAGAGCCGTCTACTTAAAAAGCTGGGACATGTTAGAGCAGATAATAGCGTCTCAATATTGAAGCTTCTCTTGGTGTAGGTAGAGGCTTGGCCTTGATGTAAGAACAGGAATTGCCATCCAAAATAAAAGATAATGGTTTCCAATGCATTACCAAGGTTTCTTATGATGTGCGAGTGCTCCGTACTCTAATTACATTGAGTGATTAAGTGGCAAAAACAGAGACACATGGGACAAGAAGGGTGAATGATAACCTACTTTGAAAAAACTAGCATTTGAGGCTGGCTGGGATTAGAACATCCTGTAAATGTTAATGGGTGTTACTCAAGGGGGAGGAAGTTTTGTGTGGGAGGCGTGAGGTGACATACAGCTTAAATATATAGCCAGCCTTTAACACAGTTAATACAGTCTATATGAACTAATAACTCTTTAAGTGATTTATGGTTCAGAAATACTGATCAGGGGATTGAGAACTCAATTTAAAATACTATAAAGGCAGAGGATAATGTGGTAAGGAGGACAACACAGAAAAGATTTCTCCTTTTGCCTTTGGAAAGTGTATTGGCTATAGGCAATACATTTATGCCAGGTGTTTGGGTTTTTTCTTTTTTAAGTTCTCGGGGACTGTGCTCTTATGAGGGAGCACAATTTCCTCCTACAGTTTCCCTCTCTGAAAATTACTCAGTTTGTGCAGATCTCACAAAGGAGATGCCAACAGTGAGTCATCTGGTCACCAGCTCTGTCCTAGGGCTTTCAGCTAGCTCTTTCAAAAGCTATAGTAATCCTTACCATGCTGAAGAACAATTAATTACCTGTGGTAAGGCCTCCCAAAATAGTGGGGAAGGTGGGGTTTAAAATGGAATGGCATTAATTTTCTGACAGTGAAATCAAATTTCAAAATCAGTACTATTTCAAAGAATTATGGAAATTCAACTTCACGTTCGAGGAATGCATATGAGATGCAGTGAGTTGATTTATCAGATTAAGATTTCACAATTGATATGTTTTGGTAGTAAGTTCAGAGTCTGTTGAGTAAACTCAGTTGAAAGACTCTATTTTCAAATGTGTGACAGGGGCATAACAATGTGCTTATGTAGGCATTAAGCCTCAGGAGATGTTACTCTAAACCCGAAAATGATACCTGTGTGATCAATCACGTGCTTGGCAAACAGGGCTATTTTTTTCATCAAAATGAAAACATATGGGCATGTTTTGACACAAGGATTACAGGATTACTTAGCAATAAAAATACTATATAAGAAACAAACTTTTGGTTAGATGGTTAAATGTTTCTGTCAGGAAGCAGATTTGAAGGAAGCGAGTAATAGGAGGCTGCACTAGTACATGATCTTGTTTGTTCCTTTGCCAGGCAGGGGTTAAATGCAGCGATGCTGAGGACACCCAAAAGTAGCTCAAGGAGAAAAAAAAAGACTGGTCCAGGTTGAAGCCAGTCACGTATCTACAGAATGAGGTGATGCTCCCTAAAATGTATGTCCTTAAGATCCATCCATGTGGTGCTGAAAATGATTTCGTAGCTTCTGATACACCATTGCGCTTTCATGAATTTAAAGCCATTGGTTGGGCAATGGAGGGAGAATGAGGTGTGGGGGACGTTCTGTATTTTGAACATAGAAGAGGATATTGGATAGTCAAACTATGTTTTTTTGTTGCCTAAATATGAGCCAAAGCTATGACTCACGGAGCCCCATGTTCCCGCTTAGTTGGTGAAAAAGATGTAGGCATAGGAAGAAGAGCCGTTCAGAGCACCTCAGCTGCTGAGGTTTGGCAGCACGAATGCCTCCTGCTTTCCTCCCCTCCTCTCCCTTAGTGTAGTCAATGCTAAAATAATGCTGGTAAAGAAGTCTGGTCTGAGGACTATTCACCAACAAAATCCTGTTTAAGCTTCTAAGAAAGGTATTAAATGGGATTTAAGCAACATCTTGGCCTGTGCTGGCTCTCTGCTCAGGGAAGAATTTCACCCTGAGGTTAAAAAATATGTTTTCAATAATCACATTATAGAATCATAAGACTAAACAACAGAAAATACCTATGAAGTCATTGTGTTAAGTTGTTGCTGTGCTGGACTGTGCTACCAGAGTGTGCTTCCTACTTAGTGTTGTGTCCAGCTAAAGTTCTAAATTTCTCAGTGCAGGGAATTCCCGTAACAAATTTCGACCCTGCTGCATTTGATTTGGGCCTGGCCTTGCGCAGGAAGAAAAACAACATCTCCTTCCCCACGTGAAGGGCTCTGTGCAGCCTTGCTGCTTTCTGACTATAGGCAATGGTGACGAACAAAAGCAAGGGTTCTGCATCAAGTATTTCTATTTCACCTCGTGTTTGTGTCCAAGAATGCATACAGAGGAATAATAATTGATTGGACTCTTTTTTTGCCCACCCAGTTGCACAAGTGCGTTGGCAGAAGAGTCCCTGTGGACAGTTAGTAATAAATTGAACGTTTCTCCTGCTTGGGGCTATTTGCTGGGCCCAAGGCAGACATTTATTGCTTCTTTATTCAATATTATTTTGGTCTTTTAACTTTTATTTATCTATTTACTTCCATGCCCTCATGTCATGCAATATATAGTTTGTGATTATAAATTAGAATGTTTATAATTCGAATTTATTTGGAGATTTTGTGTCGAAGCTTTTTAGTTGCATGTCAGTTTCAGAATAATTTATTGACCTGGAACACCGTGTTTTGAAAATTAAAATTAAAAAACCACTCTTACTTTCTGCAGCGAACTAATACTTTGTTTTGAAATGTCAACTATTCACAAAATAAATTGCCAAGCTCTGAACATATAATTTCAAATTTGATTTATACCAAATTAAACTTCTGCCTATGAGCCCTTCCATTTGTTTTCCTTTCAGGTTATTGAGTCATGAAAACCTTTGAGGTTTTGAGTTCCCATCCCAGCTTGGCACAGGGCATTTCTTTTGAAATCTTGTGTTTCCACAAGATGGCAAAACAATTTGCTATTCAGCTTGCATGTATAATGATACTACACTGAAAAACGGAGCTTTTTTTCTTCATGGACAAAAAAGCATCTCCCATGCCAGATGTTCTCCCTCTCCCTGTCCCTGGGCTTGGCTCTGGCATTTCCCTCCCTTCCTTATGACAGCATCCCAGTAGGTGTGGGGAGGTTTTGTGTGCGCGGGGCGAGCTGGGCTGCTTGCAACAGAGGGAGGGGGTGACCCAGGTGGCTGCTTGTGCCGGAGCAGTGTGGCATTGCTGCTGTGAGAGGGGCAGGAAGGATGCTGCTTGCACGAGGGCAACAGAGGTGCAGGTTCTCCTCTGGTGTGGCGGTCCCGTAAATATATTCCCTTCTCACCCTGGTGAATTTTGATTATCCTGCAGCGCAGATGATTTTCGCCAGCATTACTATTTTCTCTGCATTTCGGCCTGCACAGCATCCATTCCATTCTGTAGCCTGGCATATTACTTGGAAAACTGCAAATAGCGTGATGACATTACTTAGCCGGCTACAACAATATGTGAAATGCCTGGCAAAAGTTATGTGATTGAAAATGGGAGGAACGGGCCTGAATTCTGTGTATGCTCACAACTGGCATTGATTTTAAGGGAAGCATGGGGTTTCAGAGAAAAGCAGAATCAGGCAGAGGATATACAGCTCTAGGCTGATGCAGTTTGTGCACTAGAAGTATATAAAATATTAGCAATACTCAAGACTGCGTATTCTCTGTTTGGTCTGTATGAAGCCAATTGAAAATGTGATCTATGCAAGATAAAACAAACTGAAGCAATCTTCTGACCCGATGGTGTATGGGTTGCTGCAAATAAGAGTTCAGTATACAACCACTTCGACCAATCCCTAGAATATCTATTTTCAAAGGGATCATACTAGTTTGTTTATTGATTTTGTCACCTAGGGATGAATATTTCTGCTACAGAAATGTTTAAAATGACACATGTTTAAAATTAGACTTGGCAGAGCAATTTGCCTAGAGATTATTCTTGTGAAGTATTGATTCACAGCACTGCTGTGAGCTGGATTACTGTCCAAATTGGAAAAGCCAGCCGTAGAGAGGTCTTTATCCTTTAATAACAATTAGCTCCTTTCTTAGAGGGACGCAGCTGACTGAAGCAAAGGCAAGCTGCAAAATGTCGGGCAACGGGGGAGTCTAAGGCCTGCTCTTCGGGGATGCGGGCCGCAGGACAAGGGAAGGAAAAAAGAGAAAAGCACCAAGAAAGATGGTTATCTGGAACTGGAAACTAGACACGCTGGTGCTGTTTGTGTTACTAATAATCAGGTGCTCTGAGGAACTGGATCGCACTCGCCTCTCTCTTCTTGGGCTCTCGCCCACCAGCTGCCTGATCGATCGGAGAAACCTGACGGCAGGCGTGTTGCCTGCTGTCCATTTAGCCTTGAAACATTTATACAAGCACTCGTGGATGCTGAAGAGCTACGAACTGCAGGTGTCATTCCACGACACGCAGGTAAAGGGGTGTAGGTGTAGAATTGTGTAATGTTTGAGCCTCTGCTGTGATCACACTTTAGAAAGCTTGTGACCGAAGCCCTTCCTGGCGAACCCCGCTCTGCTGAAATACAGCGAATGTGGCTGTCCGGAAAATTTTGGGCTGTTAGGTGGATGCCTGACTCTTGACTGACATCTTGCAGTGCAATGGTGCCCTGCTGGTGCTAGAAGCGGCAATAATGAGCATGCGAATTAGGAGGGATGGCAAACACACTTCAGGTGTTTCAGAGGTACCCAGAAAGCCTTCCCCAAACCCACGGCTTGCTGAGTCCCTCAGTTCTTCTGCCCTGTCTTCTGTGTCTTGTTCTTCTCTGCATTCTCCGGTGACCCCTCTATAGATGGCCGCCTTCTATTTCTGCTTCTGTGTGAGCAGGAGAGAGGTCTGTGCTGCGCCGTCGGGGCTAGGTCTGTGTAAAGCCTTGCTTGCTGGTTCTGGGGAAAATTCAGGGCTGATACAAGAGGTGAGGGTTCTGAGGAGGTAGATATAAAGAGCATTGAGATGGTATCTGTCATCGTAATACTTTCACATTTGAAAATACCTCTTTGTCTTCTGTGCAGAAATTACATCAAGACAATTAATCTCTATGGCCTGTCTTTTAGGCTGGCCAAAACAACTGTGACAAAATTAAGAGGAGGGACTCACATATCAGGGTGATCTGGGACTGTAAACCTGTTCTTAAGGAGATTTTCACTGATTTGAACTTCTGTATCCCGCATCGGAGGCGTGTTGTGGAGCAGATGCCCTCAGACTCATACATGCATGCATACGGGCTCCATATACAGTAGTAAACTGCTTAATATTTTGAAGTTGCAAAGTAGTGCATCTAAATATATTTGCTTAGCTATAAACCTTTAAACGTGGACTATACTGTTATGATTAAGTTATTAAAATTTGACATTATTACACTAATAACAGTTGCACTGTGTTATATAATGGGAAGGAGATATTATATGTCGTCTTTTGAAGCTCTAGAAAATTATCCAAGGGAGAAATTCTAATGTAATTTTAATTGTGCATTTGGTTCATAAGCACTTGTGTGTAATTTTTGAAGTGCTTAACATATAACAAACATGATCCCATATGCTATAAAGTTACTTGAGGATAGCTTCCATGTTTAATAATGTAACACAAATGTATCAACTGCGTATAGTCATTAAGAAAATGTCTGTCTTGTAAGTTACTTTTAATACAATTCACTGTTTTATTTATTCATTTATAAGTTCCTACTGGAAATGTAATTATAGATATGCAGTCCTGAAAAATGCGTACATCTTAGTTTCTCATGTAAAAAGATGAAGATGTGCAGTAACATTTCAGCTTAAATAACTGGAAAGTGTAGATGTGAGTTTAAGTGGGCAGCAATTAAAACCTACTGGTATTTGCTCAGATTCAGCGCTTTTAATCCTGTTTCATTTGGGCTAGGGTGGTGTAGGTGGATGTTTGTTTGTTAATTGTTTTTGCATAATTTCCAGTTCTAGGAGCAAGTCCAAAGTATCTTTCCCCACCAAAACGTTCAATAGATTTGAATCGCAGAACTTCAGCTCTGTTGGCATTGACCTCTACAATTTGAATAGAAATATTCAAGTAATCTATAATTATCTTTTTGAAACAACCCCTGGAAAAAGACATGTCATGATGACTTGTAAGAGATTAACAAAATGTGGGGCATTAAGATTTCTGATTTTTCTTCTTCATTCTGAGAGTAGAGCACACAGTTTTGAGTTTTAAGTACTGACTACAGGCAAGCTACAGAGGTCTTTGGATTTAATAATTTCTCAGGGACAGTATGGATGTGAGAGAGCTGATTCTGTTTATTAATGTTGTGAGCTCAGGTCTGCCATATGTGACCCTATACAACCTTTCAATTAACTTTCTTTTAAGTAAAAAATGCTGCTTGGCTCTCTGGGTGTGACATCTTTCAGGAATGGGACAGATAGTTGACTTTTTGGTGTAGTTAACTAAGAAGGAAGAAAAGAAAAGTTACATAAAAAAATATTTGTGTTGCTTTTGCTGAAATAAGGAATGGAAAGAAATCAGGTCACCCAATAGATGATGTTCCCCAGGGCTTGAACAGTGTTGTACCTTCATTCATGAGCAAAGGGGAGCAGGCTAGTGTTCTGTCCTGCCCCCCTGGGGTTTTCAATCTACGTCCTCTGCCTCCCATGAGAGAGCACTGCCCTACTGCATGGTAGGGTGTTTTGGGGAGGTTACTCAGTCTTTTGCTTTGCTACTGTTTTCTTTCAACTAATTAAGTCCTCGCTACTCCAGAATGAGAATGGTAACTATGAGGCAAAAGGAGCACTCTTGCAAGAACTGTCTGAGTTC
>NW_009648539.1:4712784-4741954 GCF_000708025.1 Charadrius vociferus | reverse complement strand
AAACTTTCCTCAGCAGAGTACTTTATAACCTGGTGGCTTTGGCACAGAGCTGAGAACTGAATGCTTTCTTTGGCTGATTTCTTTCAGGTCTCCTATGATTTAACGTGCGTTTCCTAGTTACCGTGTTGTCAATTCCTTGGAAGTGGGAATCCCTTGAACACTCATGATGTAGCACTTCACATAGAAAATGCTTAAATATTCACTGAGAATGAAGAGCAAGCGAGATCTTCTAGTTTGGTAGATGGCTGCTTATCCCTCAAATGGTACATCTATGTCTGCAGTGTTTATTTATTTGTACCAGAAGGACAGTGTTAACAAGACTGGTATGTTCCTCTTTTCCAGCCACCCCAAACAGGGGCATCTTGGAGAGGGGTGTGATGTGTTTCTCCCCCTCTAACTAAAGCAGGGTTGAACTTGGATTGTGTGGAGAGCCCTAATCCTTGAAGTGTTGGGCAAAGGGTGTGGGAAGGCAGAAAAACTGCTTTTGCAGATTTGTGAATCCAACCATGGAGCAGCCTTTTAGTGTCGTAGGGGATATTATGCCCTTGAGATTTTTACCCGTGGGGGTGGGCAGCCAGGTATAATTGAGCTGTCTGCATATCACTTTATTTCTGTCTTTCACCGTATGGCTGACATCTGGAGGCTCTCCTTCTATGCCATCCTCAGGGTGAGCAGGCTGGTGTATTCTTACAGGCTTAGGGAAATCTAAAAATAGTTTTACTGGTGGATAAAGAACAACATTTTGGTCCCTCAAAGTTTTTTTTTTTCTGTTCTTACCTACTTTTCTGTGAGCTAGTAGCTAATACAAGGACTGTGAAGCCAATGCTTTGATTAGCGATGATGTTAACGGGAAACATTCACGTGCTGTAACTGGGACATGGCTTGAGCATACAAATAGACTTAACTCTACCACGGGGATTTTCTGAGTAGTGCTGATTTGCACTCAGATTGCTTGTTGACACTTGGCTGAGTCTATCCTAATGTGTATCATCTCTGACAGGGATGATACAACATGTCCCAGTCTGACTTAAAGGCTGGTTGTCTTTTCTTTGGTAATAAACTGGTTCCTTTGTAATGGAGTGACACAATAACATGATAGCTGTGTGTCAGCTTAGTTAAGGCATATCTTTACGTGCTTGTTAAAAAAAAAAAACAAAACACAAACCAAACAGCAATGGAACAGTCACTGCAAGTGACATTGATAAGCAAATTATTTCTACAGTGAAAATTTCAAGGCATGCTTGTCTTCTTATCCTACCTAAATAAGGAAAAAAAATGCTGCTTCAGGCTCAGGATGCAGTAAACTGAAGCATTGCACTAATTTTTTTTGGATTGTATGTGTATAGGAATTTCTACTTAAATAAAAAAATAGACATTTTGCAATGGCATTGACATAAAACACTTATTAATTAGAGTGTTCTTTAATAAACAAGAAAAAATAGCTATTGGATTTCATGTGTGCAACTCATAGCATATGATCTGCAACTCCATCTTGTACATTCATGTCTTCTGGGATGCTCTATGAAACCATTTTGCAAGGACAGGCATAGGAAACAGAAGCGTCTTGTCATTCAAAAAGTCTGTGTTTGGCAAAGACTTGACAAGACATTTTGGAAAACTTTTGTAAATTGGTGTCCTGTGAAGTTATTAGAAGACCATGTGTTTGATAAATCAGTCCTTGACATGTAACATTCACATGAGCAAGGTATTGTATCTTTTCTCTCAGAGAATACACTTTCTCAATACATTATCGTAGGCAGGAAAATTGTGAACCATAAAATACTTGACAAATGCTCATTTTAACTTTCCTAAACTGCCGTATCACTATCCCTATTATTAGAACTGTCTAACTGAAAACAAGAAGAAAAGGTGTTCTATTATCTGTATTTTTTTTTTCCCCAAAAAGTCTTTATTATGATTCCTGGCAATAGCTCTTTGTTTTCTAAATCATGTATTTTAGAATAAGTAGGTGAGCCTGGCTAAATTCCTTATAAGCTGTTCTTGTGAACTGTCACAAAAGATATCCGGTTTCAATTTTATTCTCATGTTTCACTTTTCAGTGCAGTAGAGGTTCAGAGATTTACAAAGGGTACAAACCAGTTGCCTTATATTAACCCTTTCTAAATGTTATTTGAGCTAATTCTCATACAGCAACAAGAAATGTAGCCTTTACTGCCTTTTGACCCTGAAGGACTCAGTGTTTTATTCATTGATGTAATTCTGTCTTTTTACTCTGTCTTCTTAATGTCACCCTTCATTTATTTCAGGCCTCTGAAGTTGCTCGGTATAACGCACCTTATATATATCGATGGTGTATATGCAGGTGTCTGATATGAGAAAAATGATTCGGGCTTGGCAGTTTTTGTTTTCCTGTTACTGCTTCTGAGCCGCAAGGAATTTGAGCAGAGGAGATGGCTGGTGGATCCAGCGAGGGCTGACAATCCCAGAGAGGGGTTTGGGGCTGTGAAGCCGCGGGTGTTTCCAGGCATGTCCAGGGCAGAAGGGCTCTACTGGAAGGGCTTCCTCTCACCTGGGTTTGGGGGTCTGGGCTGGGGATGTCTCCCTTCAGCCAGTGTGGTGGGGTTCCCTGTACTGTCAAGGAGTAGGCACTTCTATGTGGAAAAATTCATCTGACCTATTTTAGGTGACTATTTTAAGATAAAAAGAATTGTATTCTAGAGAAAGCTTGTTTCTCTCTGTGAAGTATAACGGGAGACTCAGCAGGCTGGTATAGATGTAGATGTGTCCTATGTGGAGATCCGTATTGCGTCAGCTAGACCCTACCCTAGATGTCTCTGGGAATTTTAATGTAAAAAGCCGTAGTAACAATGCGTTTCCATCACCTCCGGCTTTCAGTGGGATTTCAACAGACGGTCAAGAGAACTCACTTCTCGCCACCCCCACTTCATCTTTATCGGTTACGAAAAATCCTTCTTTGGTCTCTCATGTCTAGCCAGAAAACCTGGAAACCAGGCCAGCAGAGCCCTGTGGTGTGCTGGGAACCAGGGTGGTGGCAGCACTGGGGAGCTCCTGTGTGCCACCCTGGTGGGCATCCAGGCCATCCCTCACCTGAGCTGATGAAGAGCTTGCTGCTGACACGTGGCACATGGCTGTGGCATGGGTATGCCTCCCCATTTATAGCTTTTCCATAGATTGAATTTTGTGATGCTGGGGAAACATATCCTGCTCTCTGGTCTTGCTTTTAACTCTCGTATAAGGAGAAAATTATGAGGAGAACCATTCACGCAGAGCGCAGTTTCTTTCAAAATCACAAGGACTGTGAAATCACATTACTATCACCAAGCCTAAACTTCCAGAGCCAAAAGAAGGATAGTTTAGATAGTCTAGATGTAATTTTTGAAATTACATGCACTTATATTTTCCTTTCAAAATTCATTTCAGTTGAGAAGGTAGAGAGTTTTGAACTATATTACACATTAAAATTCAAAATAAAAAAGTAAAAATTTAAATTACTGTTTTTTTATGAAGATTAAACATTTCAGTCAACACAAAATGGATTATTTCCAGAATTCTCTTTCATGGAAAAATTCAATGTTTGGGATTTTCTTTTCCTAGTAAGATGAAAACCCCTTGCAAATTTCTTCACAAAATCACTTGCTCCTGCTTTGCACCTCCCTGCTCCTGTCTCCTCAAGGATGTTTTGCTTGTGTGAAATTCTACACAGATATATATTTTATAATCTTTATTGTGAAAGTTTCATAAAATGTCTTGTTTTCAGATTCAAAAATGAAAATGGAGATCCATCAGAATAATCAGATTCTGGAAAAATGAGTGCATTTAAGTACACTTTGTGTAAGGCAACTTCAGTGCAAGTTTTTATGTTGTTATGTTGTGTTTGAATGGACCCAAGTCTCTGGTGAATACTATTGCTCTTAGAGCAATTTACATGATTTTGATTTGTGACTTGTGCAGGCAGCCTCTAAAGAAATACCACCAGTGATGTCTTCATTCTGCTGTCATTCTCAGACACATCTTGCAATTTTCTTAGCTTTCACTGTAAAGCAGTGATAAAGCAATGCAGGAACCTGTTTTGCTTTTGAAGGTAAGGAATTAAAAAAAAAAAATTAAGTTCTGGATCGTTTGCAGCTTGGCTAAAATCTGGCAGCCTCTCAAACTGCTCTGAGAATGGTGAACTGCCTGACAACTAATACAGTATCAGGAGAAGTAAACCAAGGTTTCATTCAAAGTAAAGGGTGGTCAGATCACTAGATTGATTTGAGTAGTTTCAGTGAAAGATTAAACACTTTGTGTTTGGATAACAAAGTTCATTCAACTTTTTGCACTGTCAGTCTTTTAAAATAAAAATGTCTTTCAGTTAACATCTATCCATTTCAGAAACCAACTGGTATCGTACTGTTAGAAGCATTTTCTTGTTTGACACAGAGGCACAGTAAATATTTTAAAACATACAGAAGGAATCTGGAATTAAAAAAGGAATGAAGCACTGTTCTCTGAGGCTGTTCATACCCAGTTCTTCTGGTTATTCTCCAAATCCTCTATGTCCATCATAGTCAAAGTACTGAGTCCTGCTGTCCGTTTCCTTCGTCTGCTGCTCTTACCCTCGTTTCCCATAGCTCGCCGTTAGCATATGCATTATCTGGGCTCACATCATCACTGCTCCAGAGCTCCTTTCTCCTGCTGGTGACCGCTGACTCTTGAGCGCTCTGTGATTTCTCATCTGCCCACAGTCAGCGGGAGAGGCAGGGATCCAAGAGAGAGGACTCATCAACAGGAGGCTGATGAAATGTTGTGAAGAGGAAGCAGGCGTTTCACAGGGTTTTAAAAAGAGAAGGAACAGGAAGAAGTGTCGCCCCAATAGCTAATGAGCAATTTCCAAGCACAAGAACCCTTTAGAAGTGTATGCCTTGGTACCACCTAAACCACAAGAAATTCAAAGAACCAACTATTGCGTACAGTGTGCTGTATTTGAAAAAGTGGGGTTTGAAGCTGTAGTGAAGGATGTTAACTTAAGAGGTATTTAGCAGCAGGAAGAAGTGAGAAATGCATTTTTGTTCACGTTTTTGCTTGGAATTCCTTCTTGTTGCTGAGTGGATCCAGCATGGCTGCAGTACTTTACTGACTTTATTTCACAGACTGCAGGCTGGAATTGAAAGTTTTCTGAAAATGGTGTTAAACGCCTCATTTAAGGAAAATCATGAGGTTTTTGTGATTTTTCTCAGTTTTGTGATTAAATGGTGTCTAATTAAACATTTTTTCATTTTTACTGGCAGGCACGTTGAATTGCATTCACCATTTCATTCCAATGATGTTTCAATTCTGAACGAACACTAGTAGAAATGAGAATTCCTCAATACATGAGAAAACTCACATGAAGATTTGACAGGTAGCTGGAATTAGTTTATAATATTTATGTGATACCTATTAAATTATTAAAATCTCACTGATACAAGCAGTCATGTAGGTACTTGTATTACAATGGGAAAAATACTCTTGATCTGATTCTCATTTACACAAAGGACTGTTTTACTGAATCCTGACAAGGTAAAGGTACCTTAAGAAGGTCTGATCATTAAGTCTACATAGACAGAAACCACAGCCACAGCCAGAAGAACGAAAGTCAGTGTAAACTCCTCTCCACAAAACTTGAACAACAGTATTTGTAAAGGAAGACATTTAACCTGTGGGCTGAGTAGAAATGCAATGATAAGATATAAAAGTCAGAGGTCATTTGTCTTAAGTTTGATGCAGTAGCTGCCGTCAAAGTGGTGCTATAATACAGGCATGCTTTTAAGCCAAGTGAAGTGCCAAGCTTTTATCCTTGGGACTAAGATCTATTTATTAAGAGGTCGTATGGAAAACTTTCTATGTGGCAAAACACGGGAGGAATTGGCAGGAGTATCGTAAAGGCTCTCCTTTGTAGCACAACCTACATACCCAACAGCAGAGAAAACCAGATGACTGAAAAGCGAAACATGACATGCAGACCTTGCAAGGGATACTTGCGTGTAGATATTGGTCTGTTGATAATAGTTTTAAGACAATAATCTTGGTAATGATGGGCATGGTGCTAGAAGTGCTAGTGGGCTGAGTGTGGTGTGCATGTAACAAGAACTACTAGTTCTTCTTTTCTGATTTTTGTTGTTCCTGCTGTCTGTCCTAACTTGGTCAAAACCTACCAGTAGATTAATTTGCAAAAGATGGTAATCCTGACTTCCATGGACTACTTACTCTATTCATCAAGTGATTCCTACGTCAGGTTCACTAGTCTCTCTTAGAACTGTAATTTGTCTTTTTGAAAGATGTGCAATTTTTATTCAGAGTCTTCCAAGGGTGAAGAATTTACTGCATCTTTTGGAAAGTTGTACCAATAGGAAATTTCACTTGTTATTTCTGGTTAAAGTTTTCTGATTTCACATTTCAGTTGTAATATATAATGCCGTCTCTGTTAGATTTAAGATCATACTGTCATCTCTGTATACTGATTGTGGATCATGTCCATTTCCCCACTTTCTGTCGGCCGTGATAAACAGATGAAATGCTCTTATTTTCTTGCTGCAAGGCAGAATTTCCAGGAGTTACATCATTCATTGAATTAGTTTTCTGGAGAGAGAACAGAAGAATATCACCATTCTCCATTCCCGTAGTTGACTCCTACTTCACCCTCATGCTGTAGAAGCATGGTTCCCATAGCAATTGGCTCTGCTGTTCCTACTGACGTGCTGAGGGCCAAAGAACAAGAGGGATACGAAGCTGACATAGGAAAAGAGCCCTATTTATTTTCGAATTGTATATAAAGCTAGAAGTGTCTCTAGAAACTTTGACATGTCCTTGAGTGGTCAGCACATAGAGAGCACTTACTCTCCCTTCTTGGAATAATGCTGAGATGCAGGCTGTCTTCATAAAGTATAAGGAGTTTAGACCGCAATTGTTTCAGTCTGAATTTTCTTAATAGACCGAACCACAGCATGACCTTTTCTGTTTGAGAGAAATTCGAAATCCACCTTCCTGATGACAAAAAAACCCTCATTAGCATGAGAAACTGAGGATGTTTTAAGATTTTAGTGTTTCACATATCAGTGAAAGATTGTTGATCTTTATTTACAGAACATTGCATATATAAATATGCAGTTCTGTCAACAGAAATGACATGACAGACATGCTGCATACTTTGATGTGAAGCTTACTCAAAAAGCCTGTATGTGTAAATATGTGTACCTATGTAGTACTACAGGAAAAGGTGTGGGATTGCGGCTAGTTCTAAATACAAAGTCCAAATGACTGTTTACTTGCTTCGGGTTTCACCTCTCCCGTATGAGAGTTCTTCCGATTTAGAGACATTTCTTTAAATCTCTGGAAGAGAACTACTAATAAAATTATCTGATTTCTAAAGCTCCCATTATTTGAACAACTGCTTTCTAATACACTTAACTTGTAGGCCTTTCTGCCTTGATCATTATTGAGAATACTTTCATTCTGACTTTTTTCTAAGTACTGCTGGTTTAGACTTATAGAGTTCCTAAATACTTCCTCTCCCTTCTTAACACCTGATCCATACCAGGATCCGTATGTTTGGATAGGACCCATCAAGGCCGAACTGAGTTGAGATAAGTGATGATGGGTACAAAGATGATGTCTGATTCATCACACCTATTTTTAGATATGCGTGTCTGAGCTGGTCAGTCAAGACATTTAGATGTCTGCTTTAGGATGAGATGAATCCTGTCCTAGAAGAGTCTTTTTCTTTCCACAGTCTATACAACTAACCTAGAATATTTAGTATAACTAAGTTTGGTCAAATGAATCACACTATGTATCTGGGCATGTAGATAGGGATTTGTTGTTTCTACTGTTCATATACACGAAGATCATTAGCTTGTTGACCAGCTGCTTTGAAAAATTGTGCATCTTATTCTTTCCTATTCATGAACTGATCTTCTCCTTCAAGTCTGTGTGTGTGGTAATGAAGTACTTGGATACCACCTAGGTTTTTACAGGTGAGACCATACATTTAGTGCCTGAGAATTAAACCCACTAATGGAAATACATCTCTGCACCTGAGGGACTACTACCTCCCAGCCTATGGTACCTGTTCTCTTTACCTCCACTGTAGATTTCATGTTTGTCTAATTTTCTGCTTCCCGTGCTGCTTCTAGCACTGTGTTCAGATTTTTTTGTTACTGAATATCTTAATTTTGCAGGATGCTTTTGCTAATGAATGATTTACAGCTTCAAAAATTTAATCTCTTTTGTTATTTTCTAAACCTAGTACTAACCTAAGTTCCTTGCTATTATTTCCTTGTCTCTTCATTAGTATTCTCAGTAGCACCCAGTTTAATAGCATCAGCAGTTTTCCTGCAAATTAACCAGTTGTTTATTCCTTCTATATAAAAATTAAAAAGTTAAACAGCACTGTTCTGATGCTGATCCTTTGACAATCTAATCATAACCACCTTTCCCAAACTTAGCATTTGTTGTTTATCATCACTATGGTACTTCAGCCACAGTTCAGACTATTCTGTCACACATATGTAATCATATGTAATTAATTTGGTGAGATAATATAAAAGGATATGCTTAATTTCAAATATTCTAAGTGAGTTCAAGTTTAGTTTTCAATTAGAATTCCCACTCAGTGGGCAGATGCATCAGGAAAGCAAGTATATTAAAATCAAAGTGCAATGCATAACAAATGAAATGGAAAATAATGGATACAATATTATAAACAGACATTAGATAAATCAGTGATACATCTATGTATGAGCTGTACTCTACTCCATCATAAATACGAATGCAAGAGTAACAGAAGGGGTTCAGAGATGGGTGATGAGGCTGGTCAGAGGCCTGCAGATGTTTCAATCAGAAAAGCTGGATTCCGATTGAATCCCCATGCTGCCTGATTTGAAAGAGGAGGTCAATTCCAAGTATCACATTCCAGGAGACTTACTCAACCGAGTTCCCCTAAAAAAAAAACCAACACTAAACTTTTCTTTTTTTTTTACTGTTGCATTTTATTTGGGTTAATTAAATATTCATTGGCCCAGACATCACAAGTAGAACGCCATGATTGTGGGGTTTGGCTTCACTGGAGTATCCACATAGATTATCAGTATTGCCTGTCTTATTTGAGTGTTAGTCAGTCCACTTTTTGTATTGCCCATGTGTAATGCACAGGTGAGTCACACCCAGACAGTTCTGTCTTGTACCAGTTCCTCTAATTTGTTGGAACTGATACATAAAATTGCTACTTCCATTATTATTTTGTGTAAAGGTTGCCCCAGATAATCGTTTCCTTCTTTTAACTCCAGATTGCCCAAACACGGCTTTTTTAGAGCATGAGGAAATGCGGGAAAACTCTGGGTCCTCAAAATGAAGCTGCTGTCATGGAGATTTTCCATAGCACACAAGAAAAAAACAAGTAGGAGAGAGCTCGGAAGTGAGTGCTGGAAGCGGTGAGGAAGGTGGTGTGATGAATGGTCAGGAAGCCACTGTAATACTTTCATTTAAAAATAGACTTGCAGTCTCTTGTGTGGTTGCAAAGTAAAACTTGAAAAGGTAATAGGAATGCATTCAGAAATCAACAGGCAAATAAGCAATAAAAAATTATTATGATTAGGTTCAGTTTCATGATATCTTGGAGCCTGACTCATGACTCTTGAATATCTGTAATGGATGATAATAGAAAAATATGAAAGAGATTCATAATGTGTAGCAGTCAAGTAAGGAGCGTAGTACGCCTCAGCCCTTTTGCAGTGAAACTCAAATTCCTGCCCTTTTTTTCTTTCTATTGTTCCCTTTGACTTTGAAGAAATATACCTTGCTAACAACTTCACACTTATTTTAATGAATGTGGTTTATCTATTGGAAACTTTATTTTGGGTTTCTTCTCAGTAATGGTAGGAGATTGAGCATATATTTCTTAAGAGGCTTTTTAATTTACCTCTGGTAACAGTGGGCAGTTCGTGTAGGTCTGATTGTGCTAAAGCTGAAATATGAGTTGAAATTGTGTGTATAACAGAGCAAGTGATTCATAAACAAAATATGAAGTTGGTCAGATAAGAGTCCTCAAAATTTCTGAAAACAGAACTGTAGTGTAGTAACAAGTAATACTTGAACTTTGGTATAGTGAATGGATTTGATGGGTCAGTAAAAGTACAGAGATAGATCCTTAAATAGAAAAATGAATGATAAATGCTCTTTTTCAGTTCTAAAAGATGTCACTTAGAACTTATCCCTCTAACTAAATCTATTCCTCCTGAAGACTGAGAAGACTGGGCAGTTAGCAGTGGTGTCCTTCAGAGGTTGACCAACACTGGAGCTGATTTTGTGTAAGGCCTATATTATTGACCTGGAGGACGGGATGGAGTGCAACATTAGCAACTTTGTCCATGACACCAGATTGGAGGAGTTCTTGATGACTGGAGGCAGGGCTCTATAGAGAGGGAACTCAACAAGATTGGGTTGAAAGGAACCAATCTGGAGCTGTTGGGTATAAGACATTGACATAATAGTGTGAGTCAGCAGAGGGTTACCAATATCGTTAAGTGGTTTGGAGCACATGACATACAAAATTTAGTTTAAAATTTAGTTTTGAAATACCATATGTAAGGGAAGGCAAACCAGATGATGTTTGGTGAATCACTAGTATGAAGGTAAAGTGCAACTACCATATTGAACTATCATCTCTTCATCTTATGGGCGAATTGTGCCACTCTCGTGTCTGCTGGAGGGACAGCACAGAAGGGGAAAAACAGCTCAGGATGTTTCTGGAGGGCATTGGTGATAACTTCCTAACAACACAAGTGATCAAAATGCTCACAAGCTGGTGAAGTATGGGCTAATGAAGTGGACAGTGAGGTGGACTGAAAGCTGTCTGAACCGGCAACTCAAAGTGTAGTGATCAGCGGCCCAAAGTCTAGCTGGAGATCAGTCACTAGTGGTGTACCCTAGACATCAATACTGGGGCCAGTATTGCTAAACCTCTTAATGATCAGGATGATGGGGCAGACTGTATCCTTAGCAAGTTGCAAATGATACAAAACTGGGAGAAATACCTGACATACCAGGTGGATGTGCTAGAGGGATCTTGACAGGATGGAGAAATGGGCAGACAGGAACCTTTATGAAGTTCAACAAAGGGAAGCGCAAAGTCCTACCCTCAGGGAGCAGTAATGCCAGGCATGAGTACACACTGGGGCTGACCAGCTGGAAAGCAGCTTTTCAGAAAAGGCCTTGGGGGTACTGGTGGACGGCAAGCTGACCATGAGCTAGCAATGTGTGCTTGTGGCAAAGAAGGCCAACAGCCTCCTGGGCTGGCTGCATTAGGAAGAGTGTTGCCAACAGGTCGAGGGAGGTGATCCTTCTCATCTACTGGTGAGGCCACATCTGGAGTGCCAGTTCTAGGCACCCCGCTACAACAGAGATACGTACTTACTGGACCGAGTCCAGCCAAGGGCTACGAGGATGATGAGCACCTCTCATATGTGGAGAGGCTGAGGGAGCTGGGATTATTTACCCTGGAGTAAAGAAGGGTCAATGTTTATAAATCTCTGATGTCAGGGTATGAAGAAGAAACAGCTAGACTCTTCTCATTCTTGCCCATTGAGAAGACAAGAGGCAATGGGCATAAACTGAAACACAGAAAATTCTATATGAAAATAAGATTTTTATGTTTTCTTTTCCCCCTGTCAGAGTGGTTGAACACTTGACCAGGCTGCCCAGAGATGTTGTATAGTCTCCATCCTTGGACATATTCAAAACAGAACTGGACACAGTCCTGGACAACTTGGTTTTTCTGACCCTGCTTTGAGCAGGGGTGTTGGACTAGATGATCCCCGTAGGTCCCTTTCAACTTCATCCATTCTGTGGTTCTGTGATTGTCTAGTACAATGAATTAATTGAGCCTGAGTGGGAAGCATGGAAGGGATTTCAGGAATATCTGGGTATCTGAAGTATTGGCAGACTGATAATTTCTTGCTTTGTCCATGGTGAAAACCACTGCGTAAGACCTAAGTACAAGGTTACCTAGATTTACTATCTAATAGGAAACCTGAAAGATAATTAGAATTGCTAAGGATTGAGTATTTCACTAAACGATGTTAGAGTCAGTTATGCATGTTACCCCACTCCCTTTCCATCTTAAAATTTGCAAAGTCTTAGTCACGTGAAATAGTAGAGCTTGAAGAAACCCAACACCTAAACAAATGGCAAGACAAGGGAGAAAAGTGCATAGTGAAATGAATACAAGGAGTGACGTTATATTCTTATAATCCATATATAACTTGAATTCTGTACGAACAGTAGAAATGAAAATGGATTGATGTTAATCAGTTATAAGCAAACCTGCATTTTGTCAATATTTATGCAACTCTGCATTTTGCCCTAAATATTTTGCAAAAGCACAGTGAAGTAAATGAGTGAATTGTTTGCTACTGCTGCACTGTGTTGCAACAGTCATCTGGCAGATAAACAAGTTCTCTTCATAACAGGCAGATGAAAAGTTCTCCCCAACAAAGCAAACAACCTGAGAAGAGTTCCGTGTTTCGGTATGCTGTTAATTCCTCAGCCTGCCAGAGGAGTAATTTTTTTGCAACTTTCACACATCACTGAACAACTTAACGTAACTGGAACCAGTCAGCAGTTGGGTTCATCTATTATATTAACCCTGACTCAAATGTCAATCTATATCTAAGATTAACAGTGGTAGAATCATAGTTACTCATCATGAGGCTCCAAATGTTTTTAGGGCAGAGTTTTTAAGATACATCAGGAAAAAAAACCCTGGAAAAATCTTTGTTATTTGAAAACAAGGTATTTTATAGGAAAAAAAGAAAAGAAAAGAACTTTTCTGGTTATTATTAAAGAGTCTCCAGTCTGGAAGTCAGGGTTGTTTTAAATCTGAAAGAACGGCATTTCAATATAAATGGAGATCATTATTACATATTTATTGTTTCTGGCAGTAATAGCAGTAGTGGGAGGAGGAGGAGTTGTAGTAGTAGTAGCAGGAGTATGTTCTCACACAGTGTGTAGTCCTGGGGAGAAGCAGCTGTCAAATTCCCCATCATCCTGCATCATCAGACAAGTTCTGTTCGGTTCCTCTGTTCAGGGGAGCCCACAATAATGGCACGTGTTGGTGTGCAAGCAGTGGCTTGGGGGAATACTCTGGTGGGCCACAGAAGTCTAGAGAGTAATGCAGTGCTTCGCATATGGCACTGGTGGTGCCATCATCTGGTATCACGCGAGGTGAGATCTGACACTCCTCTTATGTGGGGCACTGCAGGACAGGAACTTAATAATGGGTTTGCACAAGTCTGGTAGGAACTTGCATGGGCAGTGTTTGGAGAGTGAAACAGGGGCGTATCAATCAGACACCAAACAAACACAAAACTGTGTGAAGGAAATTCTGCCGGTGTGACCAGAGCCTGAAAACCTATAGATGTATCCTGTCCAGTGAATGCCCAGTCCAAAACAAAGAGTCTGTGGGAACAGTGGCTGCTTTGTTTATTTATTGAAGACTCCACACATAACAGGTCTGGTAACTGACTTCTGGTGATATTCAAGTTGCTTTTGCAGTAGGACTTCATAGCTATTGAAGTGAATTGAGTAGTTTAGAGTAATATATTTAAATCCTTCTGAAAGTCAGAAGCAGGTAAACTTGGAGCCATAACCTGTGAACGTTTCTGCTGGAATCTGAAATTAAAAATGCAACATGTTCTTCCTATTTGACGTCTGCACAGAAGTCCAGGACACGATCTGTAGATTGGTGTTGATGTTTCTTCCTTGATGTTGGCTGGGGGATGAAATTAAAATTTAATATGATCTTGATGAATTGGAGAAACAGCCTGGAAAAAATAGGTACAATACAGACAAGTGCAGAGTTCCAGCTTTAGCAATAGACAAAGTTAATAAATACTTTCCTTACTTTCATGAGGTCTTTTGATGTGTGTGACTTAATTTGACAGTTTCCCTCAGTTTTAGATAAAGTGTTAACTATATCTTTGTTCTTTACTGACAAGGGGACATATATTTTAACAAAAAGATGATTAGAGAGGGTTTGGGATTATTGATTCTTTCTACACCAATTGTCATGTATTTGCATTGACTGTAACACATCAGCTACTCAGAGAATCCCTGAATCTTCATTGATAAAAATTTTTATTTATTTTATATATATATATAGTCAAGATCTCTTACCTTAAATGTATCAAAATCTTATAAGAAGTTGTCACCTGATAAGAGCAAAGACCTATAACAACATTCACTTAAATATAAAGTATACTTGAGAAATGGTCGTGTGAAAGACCTACTATTTTTTTCTTTGCTCATCTCTTACGACTCACTTCTGCCGCTTTGTCTCAGTTCTTCAATGTTGTACAGCTCATTCACTGAAGATCTGCGTTTCTTACCATGCATGAATTCACATATTAACATCTGGCAAATCCTGCCAGATGTCACTGAAATCGTTTCTTAGCTTCAGTGCTGGAGATATTATCTCAGCTTCAGATACACAGGAGGTTTGTGATTGCTATGATGTTCTGTCCTGCTGCTTCTATATTCTCCACGCGCAGGGCGTTCTGTGGGGGAGCTGCCGAAGGAAGGGAAATGCCAGGGGTATAAATGTACTTGCTGCATCATACAGAACAAACAACCCCACGTTCCCTCTCCTTTTTTGTCGTGAGACAGCTAGGAAGAAGATTAGAAACCATGGAACAGACCTTTCAACCTGTGGAATTTAAAGTATTAAATATAGTGGGGTTTTATTGTGCCAGGAGTAGTGAAACATGGAAACCTCTTGGATCAGCTCATTTCTAGACCATTAAAAAAAAATCCACAGCAGGGGGCTACGCTTTTCCTTGTTCAGAGGGCGATCATCTTTTCTGCATCTCCTCCTGTTCCTTTCATCTCTGACAGCAACCCCCTGCGTTTTCGCTCTGCTCAGGACTTGGCATCCTTACTTTTCACTGTATCTGCTTAATTAATTGTTCTGTCTAGTTCTTGCTTTCTTTCTCTACACCTTTTCTTTCACACACAGTGCCGTTTCACCTTGCCCTTCTAATCATCCAGATGATTATCTATAAGGTTTTATATACTGCACGTAAAAATAATATCAGGAAATTAGCTTGCTGTTTAAACAGCCCCACTGCCCTGCAACAGCCTGCTGAATCAGTCACTCGAAATATTGCTGGAAACATTGATTGCTGCACTATTCCTAAATGAAAGACAAATTTACGTACTTTATCTTCTCATGACAATGGTAGCCTTAAATTATACTTTTGAGCATACTTTATTTTACTGTAGTTTATTTTGGGTAAATGGCTTTCACACATAAATCACATCATTGTTCCCCGAGCTAGCCTTGCTGGGAGGCATAAACTGGATATGGTAAGGTAGAGTTGTAAATATTAGAAGATACGGTGTCACTGAAATTAAAGGTGGAAGAAAACTGCAGTAGTGATCAGGTAGTGATCTCCTCGCTGAGGATATTCAGACAATACACTTTCATGCTCGCCACTCAGGAATGTGGTTATTCAGATCCTTACACTTAATGATCTGATAGAAGTTGCATGCAGAGGTAGCGTATTCCATGTGTAACAGACTGCAAAGTGTTACCTCTTTGCTGCTGATCCAGAGTTACCATTTGGCATAAAAATGCCAAAGGAAGTGGCTGCTCTTTCAATCAAAGGACACAGATAATTTTGGCAGCAGGAGGCTGATTCTGGATGATCACGTGTTAGAGTTATACCAGGGACTTAAAAATTACCAGTCATCCAAATAAGCAAATAAATAAAGCAGATGTCGTTATGAAATCATCTTCAGGCACTTGACTTAGATTTTGTAAAATATGAGGTGGAGAAAAAAAAGCAACGTCATTGGGAAAGGCTTACATGTGCCTTGGTGAAGAGAGGAAAATTGAGAAGAAGCATTTGTGTGTAATATCAACAGAAAGTAGAGTTAATTGTAGGAGCTACCGCACACATTTTACACAGCAGCAGTTCTGAGGCCATTCAAGTGAAAAAAAGTGGCATCACTGCTTTTGTGGTAAGTTTTCATGTCCCACAGATTTTTCTCAAGAAATTGAAGCAGCATCATTGTTGTTTGGAAAGCTGTGTGATCTTTGACTGGTATAGTAATAAAACATGTAGTCTAGCCTCTCTGCAGATCTGATAAGGAAAAAGAAAAAAGAGAACGGATACTTTGATGTATGCAGCACGGTGTCAGAAAAGACATAAAATATATGCAACCTTAGACTTTGCAACCTCCATTTCAGTCTTCTTGGCAGATTTGGAAGGTAGACAAGGTGCTCCCTACTTATATTTTTTTCAAGCTCCCTGATTTGTGTATATTTAATAGCACACTGCTATCAGAAGGTTATCAAACCTAATGTTGTACTTATTTTTTTCTTGTCTTTGGAGTGATAAATTGGGGATGGAGGAATGGGAAAGCAAATGAATTGGTCTTTCTGCAATCTGAAAGAATGTTGCCTACTATCCATTTGTGCCCTGCGAGGCGAAAACGTTCCCTCACCAGACAGAATTTGATCTCCATGGTCTATTGAGCAGATAGATCCCTCAAACAGTTTTTCTTTCTTTATTGGGAAAGATGCTAAATATTTCTGATTGAGATCTGTACTCTAAATCTATGTGCTGATTCTGATATGCCTAGAATAGGTGTTGTCCATGCAATACCTTAGCACAAAGCAGACAACATAGCTTGTCAATCACACTGATATGCATGTTAATCACTACTTTCCTAGATTCCTTGTCATCCACAAGAAATGCCTTGATGGCATTGGGACCAGCGGCATCAACACCAGTACAACATCCAACTCAACATGCTGTCAAAAACCCTTCTCATCTTCCTGCAGCTCTTGCTCCAAACACTCCTTCCCCTTCCCCCCACACAACAAGATCCTGATGTGAGATCACAGGACAAGACCAGGCATCTGCGCATCAGGTCAAGAGGAGATGTAGGAGAGGCATCAGGTATGAACAACCCTCCTGCGATAAATCCCCCCTTTTTATAACTGACATTTTTGTGTGCCACGTTCGTCATAGACAGATTAGCTGCTGTGACTGAACAGACTCAAAGTATATCTGAACTGTGCCTGAGAGATGGTCGGCTCCACCAGGAAAGCGACTCCAGGCTACAGATCTTGCACTTCGTCACTCGGAGTGGAGGCCAAATGCAGCAGTTAATGTGACGGTGCAGAGGGGGCGTTCCTGTCCCACTGGCATGGAGATGATCGGAGACCGTATCGCCACCAGAGACTGATGTGTCACAGTGGGGCACAAGGCGCAGTTGCCTTCTGCTCTACCTCGCAATTGCTTTAAATGCCCTCATAATCATCTGCTCCGCAGGATTCTTTCCCTTCTGTTGACTACTACATTTCCTCGCCTTCTTTCTTTCTCCAAAATAAGCCTTCAAGCTCATCTGTAGGCTGGTGAAAGAACATCAGTTTCATCCTCTGGAAAAAAAAAAATCCAGGAGGCGTCACTTGAATATTTTTCCTTATTTAATCAGATACAGTAATGCAACAGCATTAACTCAGTGAAGCATAATTTAATAATAACTTACATTCTGTAGTGGTTTTGATCCAGCTGTCTGAAAACACTTTAAAACATTAATACATTAAATTTAACACTGTCCCTCTTGTGAAGTAGGTAGGCATTATAGCCTTAATTTTACAGATGAGAAAACACAGGCGCAGAGAATTTAAATGCCTTGCCCAAGGTCAAATGAGAGATTTTTAACTTAGAAACTGGGAAGAGGAAGGAACAGGGTGCTTCCGTTAGCACTGCAGCAATCTATCCAGCTGCTAGCTTTTCATGGAACAAAATGTGTGCATCAGTGAAATCTATACACGTTAACAAATATATTTGTTTATCCTCATAGATGTAACAAGACGCTAGTATAAATGACTTCATAATCAACAACTTTTAAATTGAGAGGCTGCATCAGAGTGAGGAGTAGACCAAAGATGACTTTTTGACCAGCAAGTTTGGTTTTGGTTTTTTTTTTAGTGTTATACCCTAACCATCTGTAGCATTATTATTTTTTCTTGTTTCTTTCATACAACTTTTGGTTTTGAGAAATAAATGCATAAAATAAATAAGTGTGTAATCCTTGCAGTGCCTGACACAGGTTAATACGAGTCTGGACTGTATAGCTGCTATTTGCATATTTTATATAAAGAACCCTGAATCTCAATGTGGTGTTAAAAGAAAAACAAACCATAGGAGGGTACAAAGTTGAGACAAAAGCTTGATTACAGAAGGCTATCATGACTTTGGGGGTTTGCTCTAAGAAAGAAGGAGGTCTAGAGTGCTATTAGGGGCTGCTTTGCAAGAATGGAGACCTCTGAGGTGCGCCTGGGTAGGTCTGGAAGTGTTAGCCAGAATAGAGGATGCACAAATCAAATTTTTCTTCAGAACTTTGCAGGGTAAGTTTCTGATTAAGCATGCCAGTCAAGGAAGAGCCATGCCGTGGATCTTAGGATTTGAACAAGCCCAAAGAAGGGTTTCACCACGGTATCTAGAAGTAGCGCTGAAGTAGTGCTAGTCTGTGTAGAGATGTTATTTCTGGGTTTCTGAAGAAGGCTGATAACAACAACACCAGAGGGTGTGGGCTGAGAAGCGACCTGCCCAAGTAGCCAAGTCACAGCAGAGGCCGGTTGTCACACAGCAAGAAGGCAGGACATGGACAAAAAAATGATGATGCCAGTCTCAGGATAGTAGGTAATAAATGCTCCTTGTCTCTATAGTGCCTGTTTGTAATCTTAACGTATCCCTTGGCTCTGCCTCCCACAGCGTGTTGGGATGGCACCTTTCTGACTATGCCCACTTGGACAGATAGAAGAATGGGTTGCAAGCCACTTTACTCTGTAAGCTTAAGTGCTTTTCTTCAGAAAAGTAGGTCAAGTCTCCATGCAAAGCAGGTCTTAAATAAAGTTTATTTAACAGGATTGAGGGCTGAAAAGAAAAAAAAAAAAAGATTTTAGTGTATTTTAGGTTTATGTGTAAGAAAGTTACAGTAAAAAATGCCTTATATGATCCACAGAGCTAAGGTAGTTTTTCCATTTATTTAGTGCTATATTCTCCCCATTGCATAGGATACAGCATGTATATGTAATCTAAGTTCTGTTCTCCCTGGGGCCAAACAAGTGATGTTCTCCTAAAGAGATTTTCTTTGTGGCTCTGTGAAATCACTTTCTTCTCTTCAGCTGTTCCATCTTGTTACATGGACGCATATATCCTAGAAGCACTTGCAAATTTCTGATTTTCGTGCCCTCCTTTTCCTGTAATCAGTTGCTGCCAGCCACTTCCATAAGTGTATACTGGCTTGTTGTCAATTTGCCGAGCTTAATCTATGTAAATACATATAAATGCTTTTATCTCTACTTTCTTTCCCTTCCCACTTAATTTCTTCTGGGATTCTCTGCATCTACTCTGATTTGTGTTGCATGCGGCTCTGTTCCCAAGTCTTGAAGAGATACAGGCACTTATCCTGTACATCTTTGCTGCTACCTGATACCTGCAAATTCCATATGTCTTTCAAACAGTGCCTGTTGCACTCATTTGCCCTTGTAGAGTGGTTTTAGATCTTTTTAGGAATCATGAGCAAACCCCTTTGGCAAGCAGAGGAGTCCCGCTGGGTTGATTTTTCCCTTGTTCTCTGTGGAGAAGAGGGCCAGAACAACATAATACTCAAGTAGAAAATAAGGCCTGACTGCATACACGGCAATCATAGTTCTTGCTTCCCTGCTGGGCATAGCGAACTCCCAGCTCCTTAAGCCAAAAGACAAAAGCTCTGTTTCTATCCAGAAAAGTCCAAGCTATGAGATAGCAGAGGTGGAGGAGCTGGAGAGGAGTGATGATCCCAAGTTACGACCTAGGGTAAGTTTCTAGTTATCATTTACTCTTCTTTTGCCTATTTTTTCATGCCTGTTCCGATTTGTTATCTTGTCATACGATGCTCCAAAAATGTCATTTGTCCACAGCCCATCTCACTGTTCTTAGTCATGCAGAAGCACCTTAGGCCAAGGCCTCCTTCCCTGAACCTGTCTACCTTCTCAGCCCCAAACCCCTGGCAGAAGAGCAGAGACGTGAGAGCTTCCTTCTCTGTCCGTGTAGCTAATGACTACTCTGTCCCAAATGAACCTTCTTCAAGGGGTTGCTTTGTGTTGCTGCTACTGAACACATTTATAGTGTCTTGGCCTTGGGGTAGCATGTGTCCTCGTGGTGTTACTGAGGAACGGACAGTGAGAAACACTGGTTAAAACAAAGCAAAACGAAAACCTCCTGAAACCAGCAAGAAAGAAAAAAGAAGTCATCTATACCTTGCCTCTTGCCTCACTTGAAAAAGCCAACTGTTTGCTTCCCGCTGAAGGTTTATGTTTTATGTAGACTGATATGAGTGTGATTAGTATGCTGTGCTAGTTGGTGGTGAAGGAACTGAAGCCTTAAGCCCAAGGTGGTTTTTTTTAGGGTGTGAAACAGCAAATTATGTTTTAGAATCTGATCTGCATAGATTGGCTTAATCGGTATTGATTTTTATATAAAGATCTGTACAACAAAGGACACCTCTTCCTCAGGGACTAACTTTACATCACCTTTTGGAGCACTATATCTCCACAGAAGTGGCTTTTATCATGGAAAGTCATGGGAAGTATTATCTAAATGAAAAATACAGAGGGTTGCCAGATAGCTGCTTAGAAGGTCCAAGTGTTTCTTTACCCAGAAGACTAAAGTAATGGGCAGAGAGTAGATAATGGCAGCAGAGATTTATGCAGAGGCATTTGCTACATTGCTCTCATGAACTTTTTTTGTCACTTATAATGCACTTAATGGTGTATTGTCTTCTCACTAATATATTGATATGACAGAAGATACAGTATGGTAAATACACTGTATCTAGTGTACTATAGTGTAGTGTTTATTATAAAATAAAAGAATAGTAATATAATAGTGTCAGAGATGGCTTCAGACCTTCAAGTACCTTTAAGGACCTCTTAGAGTATTTTTTCTTTCTGGATGTATACGTGAGCTAATGCAGAAAGATGGCTCAAAGGTGGTTAAGATTCTGTTTTTGACCAGAACTAGGTTTGCTTGTATATGCAGTTAGAATGCTCTATTTTGAAGCAGGTATGGTCTCCAAAATGGTGTAATTTTAAAGACAGGTGTTAGAGATCCAAAATGGGATTTTATTTACCATTAGGGGGAAACTCCTAATTTCTCAGTCACTCAGGGGAGAGCTGATGATGGGAGGAGAATGGGAAGGAAATGGATAATCCATTGGTTATCAGAAAAGATATATTGTCCAGACCAAAACCTCAGGAAACCAGAAGGCAAGTCTAACAGTACCAGCAGCATCCAAAAGCGCCCACATCGTTGTGCCCTATTACAAGTTAAAATCTTTCCAGGAACAGTTTATGCCTACTCCTGCCCTTGGGGGCAGTAGGGTTCTCCTTTGCAGCTTCCTTGTGCAGCTTCTCTCATCCTTCAAGTCTGTTTGGGAGGCTGAACCTGGATCTTTTGGCATCAGAAGTGTAAGTTCTCCGAGTTGCTAGAAGAGCAATTACATCAGCAGGTTGCAGTTCTGGGCTCTTGCACCCATTCATCTGCCAGCAATAGAAAACTTGTCCATTATCTTTTGAGGAAAACTTGTCCATTATCTATTTTAGGAATGTCCAGGATGTCTTTTTTGAGAATGCAGGTTTTGATTTTGATCTGAGAATGTTTTCTAAGCAGTTTGGTGTGGTTTTAAAATTGAAGTGTTTTCAGTCAAGGTCTTTGCCAAAGAGAGATCTTTTCCCCAGTTGTTCTCTGCTGTTTTGGGAGCAATTTCAGTGCCAGTGAGGTTTACCGTGGGCAGAAGTTGTCCTTTCCACAGGCTGCTCTTCAGTAGTTGTTTGCTGGCTGCTGGCTGGATTGCAGAGATCTAAGTCCTGACACACAGATGATGTGGAACTAGAGCTGGTTTTCAACATTTTTCTCATCCTGCTATTTTGGTTTAATGCAGCCTTGATTTTAATAAATGTATAAAAAATATAAATTCCTTTATAAAGTGGAAATTGTAATAAAACTCAGATCAAAGGTTTTGGTAGAAAATGGAAGAGTGGTTTTGGCAGACATTGTAGCGTAATGAGACCTCACAGATTTATTATGTCTTATGCTCTGTTCTCAACGCGTAAGTTATAAGAACAATAACAATCTTTGTGCTGATTTTTTAAAATTGACCCATTAATAATAATTTCATTATATGTTACCAGATTCTGGCATAAGTTTGTATTTTCACAGTCTGTTAAAGTCCATGTAGGCTTTTGCTATCAAGATGGATGATTTAAAATACAAAGTTGATTGTGTTTGCTCAGAAATGCAAAATGACATGTAATGTTTGACAATTAAGAGAATATTGTCACAAAATTAAACAATAATAATTTCAGATGCAATAGGAAATGTGATCCTAAACATTCTCCTCTTCTTGCAGAAAGACTGATGATCCTGGGTAGGAAACCATGTGAAAAGAATCTTTGTATGAAGGAATTTGTTCCACATAACCATATTTTACTTTTCCCCTGACAAGTTCTTTGAAGATGCCTATTTTAATGGCTGTTGAAAATCTATTGAAGATCTGGAAGATAATCAGCGTTAACAAACTTGCCTCCTCTGTACTTTTGTAGGATTGTCAAATACAATCTTAATTTGCCACAGGCATTGTATGTTTATTAAAAGTGACATTTTCCCATTTTCCTCCAAGCAGATGGCTCATATGTGCAAAGAAAACTAAGTTAGAGAACAAAGACTGTATGTAATGCCTTAATGCTCCTCAGTTGCAATATTTCTGAATTT
Source organism: Charadrius vociferus (assembly GCF_000708025.1). Classification (NCBI taxonomy): domain Eukaryota; kingdom Metazoa; phylum Chordata; class Aves; order Charadriiformes; family Charadriidae; genus Charadrius; species Charadrius vociferus. The sequence continues at coordinate 4,719,128 of NW_009648539.1, read as the reverse complement.
TCTTGAAGTGAAGACCTGAAGCAGACTCTTCCAATTGCTACCTGTGTGGCAAAAGATTTTAATTAAAGCAACACGAATAGCCTGCCTAATTCTTGGGTAACTAATTTTCAGATTGAGCGCTTCGTATGTGTGTGTATGTGTAGGCATATACATATACGTATATGTACACATATACATGCTTACAAACTTCCCACTTGCTTGACAGTATATTTTTTTTCCCCAAAATCCACATTTGCTAACCATGGAGTGGGTTAAGTTTACTCTGTCTTTTATTATTAAGACCAGATGTAGTGTATATTAAGCTTGATCATTTTATCCTGGACATTTGCTTTACGAATTTACCTTAATACAGGTAGGCTTTTTTGAGCTACACTATGTAAAGTCTTATGCGTGCACAAGAGGAATTAGTGAGATTAAGTATCTGTGAGCACTCTGCAGGGGAGTCAACATACAGCCATAATTTGGATCACAATGCCTTATAAAGTCAATGGTAGTAAGAATTTTTCGCATAAATTCAAGCCGATGCATTATTCCAACAAGCAAAACTTTTTGGACTTTGGACCCCGTAAGTATCGCCGGCCCATCATAAATGTTTGGTTAACACCTCCTTCTGGAAAATCCATTCATCTGTCTGGGAAGAGTTTGCCAAAAGTGCATATAGCCAGATTAGCCTCTTATATGGATGGCTAAGTGTAAACAAGGGACTTAATGCTAGCCTGCAGGTCATGTATCAGAGCTAAGAAGTTCAAATACAAGACCTTTCCTCACTAATCTCATGTTGTATGCACATCAGGTGTGTGTGTCTAAGGAATATTAGGAGTATTGATAATTAGCTCTTTTTCTTTGGCTATCCTCAAGTGCATGACAGCAAAATTGATCAGAAACTTTAATTTCGTGGTAAAACTGTGAGTAGTGCATAAGCCCTTTGCAGAATTGAGAACTTGCTCTTTTGGTTTTCATACATTCATTTGAAATGCTTTATTTGCTTCAAAAGGATTAATCTTAATAGCTTTAAAAATGAAAGCCTAAAACTAGCAGGAATTGTTGGCTTAGGACCTACAACAGGGAATTAGTGGCTTCCCACTCACCACTAATGAGTGGATTTTTTTTTAAGCTCTGTTTATTTATGAGCACTGTTGAATACAAATTCTTTTGAAACAAGTTATTTTAGGGAACCTGCTCTGCTTGACTTCAAGAAATATTCAACAGCCATATTAACAAAATGCCATTTGCCCAAACAGCAGCATAACTTCATCTCACATTAAAAAATAATGCAGCGTGCTTAAAGAAGAAAATATCTAGATTATTAGTAACTATAGACTTCTGAAAAGTTACCTCCAAAAAGGAATCTTTTCTTAGCATCAGGTACTTTTCGGGCAACCTAAGATACAAGTCATGCATTGTCATTCTGTATTCAATATACTACATAATGATCCCAGAAAATTCATATTTGAGGTGGTCAGTAAAGTGATTTGCTGGTATTGAAGATTACATGCCTTAAGAATATTAGGGGGAAAAAAGGATTCAGTTATGTGGGTTAGCATAAGTGCTCCTTTGTAAAAGCTTCCTCTAATATACCAGTGTTATTCCTTTTTCGTGCTGGTAAAAAGATATTTGAGCAGAATAGAACCAGACTAATGGTGAGGTGAATCAAATCCTGTATTTTAATATATGAGGACAGAAGTGAAAAGTTGTTTTGTTTCTTGGCTTTTGGGAATTGACCAGTAACACTCTTACCATAGGGTTTTCTTCCAGATGTCTTATTTTGAATCCACAATGTATGAGAGAAAACTATTTAGCCAAGCTTGAGAGATTTTTTTTCATTCTTCCACAACCTCAGGTTTTGTTTTAAAATTTTATTTTTTGTCACTGTTACGAAATGAAATTTTCTTTCTCCTGTAATGCTTTCTTCTTCTCAACTTCATGCTTTTTCCCTCTTTATGTTTTTCTGCTTTTATATTGTCGATCGCCATGTTCTTTTCCACCGTTTTCGTTCTTGTGCTGTAACACTGGGCCCTGCTGTTTCTGGCGTGCAGCGGGCTATGGTGAACGTTTCTGGGTAGCTCTGGGCAACGTGGACACTCCAGGCTCATGCAGGAGTCCACACAGCCCCCTGAGTCACAGGTGAACTCTGTTAAGCTGAACCCGAAGCATCCAGCCACTTCGCATCCCCTTTGGATGTGCTTTGGTGTTGGGCTGGGATTCTTAAGTAAAGGCTTGCCTGCATCTTCTGTCTTTACATACCTAACAATCCTGAAAAGCAAATTACTTTTCACCGGGAAGCAGAACTGCACAGCTCTGGCCATCTGCTGCCGCTTAGCAGGGGAGCGATTCTGGTCCTGGAACAGCGTACCAGAAAGGTCAACTAGTTTTAGTTGCTCAAATTACTCCATTGACAGGTTGACCTGTAATTGTCTTCTTCTGCTGTAACAAATTAAAGCTCAGTTACAGTGGGTAATGATTTGCTCCATTATCTGTAAGATGGAGGTGGGATAATTTACTGCATTCCTGTTCTGTACTAGAATTGCCCATCAGATTAATTTGGGGAAAAAAATTACTAGTGATAAAAGGTAGCATTAAGTGGATTCTACTCCAGCTCCTGCATCATCCAAGTGGATATCTCATTTTGCATTTCTGAAGTGATATATACAATAAAACGTGTTCCCGTTGGTGTTTTTACTAAAATATGTATACATATGCACACACAGAAGAGCTGACCATTGTTTGGCACTGAAAAGGTGTACCTTGGGGAGATAAGGCTCCAGATCATTACAGAATATATATAGAATAATTATATACATAACATATTAGTTATGCATTATATATTTACTATGTAAACATTTTTTAAAGGTTTTAGTTAGTGCGTGCTACCAGAAAGTATTGCAAGGTGTTGCTGCCTGACAAGGAAGACAATGTCAAGCTTGTCATTGAAATAATTTAGGTTAAAATTGCAATATTTGAAAAATAAAAACATAAAAATGTACAGAAAAAGAGTATCTGCAAATGCAGCACTGGTTTTTTTTCCTTGTTTGTCCCTTGGCAGTTTCCAGCTGAACTGCTATGCATCAGACTCCATCATTATGTCTGGCAGCTGCAGCGCAACATGGTTTTAGAACTTTCTGTGATTTCAGCAGTGAAGCACAGCAAGCACTTTACTGGCCAAATAATAATAAAAAAAAAAGCCAAAAAACTTGAATTGAGATATTTTCTGTATCCATGGTAATGATGCTCAGTAAGGCAGGAAGCCTCCGATATATCTTCATTACCATCAGCTCTTAACAGCTTACGCAGTTCCGAGTCGCCTGGTACACAGAGGATCAGCTCCCTCTCCTAGCACCACTTTTTGCCCAGCTTTACCCACGCTTCTCGTAAACAGTCAGCTCTCTCAAGATTTCTGAATCTCAAATGCCATGGCGCTGGAAAGAAAAAAAAAAAAAGAAAAAGTACAGAAGTTATAAAAAGGTGTCCATCAGGTGTGGATATGGTTTCCTTCAGACCCCTTGAAATGGTGACCTTGCTGGATCTCCCAAGATGAGCAGGTTCTTTCCTTCTCCCCCTCAAAAGAGTGTTTTCATGTGTATTATCAACACTCCTTTAGACATGACATGAAAACCCCTGGATAGCCTGGACCCTCTAGTAATTCATAGGGAGGCTAAGTGATCTGGAAAAGAAGCAACAAGTTCAGGAGGAGTGGGAAAGAGCCAGAGAGGGTTCTGAAATACTCTTTCTTCAACCTTTACTACTGCTGGCATGAAGGTTTTTGATGTGTACTTGTGCTTTGTTTTGTTTCAGGAGGTACCGCATGGGTAATAAATGTGAAAATGATGAACCTTTTCCTGGCTTCTCCAGGGACAGTGCACATGCTTCTTATTTTTTCTAGCCTTTTTTATCAATAGCAAATGTATACGGTTTGGATTTACGCTAGTGGGTTGCTCTCTTGTTTTATTTTAAAATCTGAATAGCATATAGATGGCAAAGCCATGATGTGACTGGAATGAAATATAATTCATATCTCCCCTCCACACACCCCTTTAAAAATAAGAATGAAAATTAAAGCAGTTGAGGGTAGGAAACACAAATGAGAACTGGCTTTAAGTGTGTGAGTAGAACCCGCTTATGTAAATCTCTGAATCAGTCTTCAGAGAAAGTACAACCATTGAAAGCTATAAATATGTTTTAATTCTTTCTGAATGAGGATCAATGTGAGGAGGTGTATAACTCCAGTTTCAGTTCAGAACATTTTTATTCCATTTTAATTTTAAACAGAGCTATTAAAGTTAGATAGTGCTCCCATTTCAAAGTACATCTTTAGGGTTGGTCAAAGGTAAGGTACATTTATATTTCAGGTGTAACTACTAGTCAAGCTCCATAGCACCTTTTATGGATTTAAATATTCTCTTGGGTCCCTTCCTACCTTGTGCCATTAGATGAAAAATTCAAAGAAAAGCTGAACCGACCCCAGCGAAACGGTTAAACTGGCAGACATGTACAGAAAATACTAAAAAATCTTTAAAGCAAAAATACTTCAGGAGACATTTTCACCAGCTTTCTTAACGTATTTGCAAATAGGTATTTTTAGTATACTGAACTTGTAGGTAAGAGTCTGTTTTAAAATATGATAGTGTGGGCTCTGCGCAGTTAGGCATATGCTTCATTAGAATCATAGACAGGTTGGTTTGAAGGCACCTCAGGAGGTCATCTAGTCTAACTTCTGCTCCAAGAAGCACTCCTGCCCACACCTCAGCGGGTCAACCACCGCTCCATTAGCCAAACCTCACAAGCCTCCAGGGTGGAGGCTCTGCTGCCTTGCCGGGCCCCCTGCCCCCATGCTGCTCTGGTGAAAACGTTGTTCCTGATGTCCAGTTGAATCTCCCAGGTTGCAGTTGGTAGCTATTGCCCACTGTTAACGTCATCTGCCAGGACTGTCATCTTTGTAGCTCCTTCTCAAGTACCACTGTGTTGCCACTCGGCCTGCTCTCCTGCAAACAGAGCAAGCCCGGCTCCCTCAACCCCTCCACGCTGGGCTGTGTGCTCCAGGCTGCTGACCCACCTGGTAACTGGACTTTTGCTGGAGACCCAAAGCCAGAGAGACTACTCCAGATACGGTGCCAAATAGAAGAGAATAATATCTTCCCTCTTATAGCCTAATTACATCTAATTACGTTACAGGCTAATTGCATCATGTCATAGTGTTTGAGGAATATTTGAGAAATATGGTAAGGTATTTTCTAAAATAATGCGGTTCTTACAAGTTTCACAAAAGAAGTCGTGCCAGCATGAACAGTACTGCGTAGATCTGAGAAATCAATGCACGAGCCTTCTTTATTGTACTCATAAAAACTGACTTTAAGATGCAAAGCCTGTTTTCCTCAAACTTAAATTGAAGTTCATGCTGGATTAAGTTGCAGAAGGAAGGCAACGTGGAAGGTGATTGCGGGCTAGTTTCATCTTTGCTTTCTGGTTATGTACTCTCCAGCTGAGTATCCACAACACGCGCAGCTCTTGCAGTGCTGTTCGCGGGGAGGGCAGCACAGGGAAGAGCTGTGGTATCTCTGTGCGTGCCGAATGCCTTCCGTCTCTGCCAAAAGAGATGTTGCTAGTCTCCACAGAGGTATTGAAGATTACTTTAGTTGTCTAATTAAATGGCAATGTTAGTAAAAAATTGTCTTTTTAAAGCAGCGATGATTAATTACTCAAAAAATAGTAACTGCGGAACCCATCTTAATTCCATACAGTACACATTATCATTTTTAAGGATATTAAGAAAACAGTGGATGCATTCTATCACAAACTTTGCCTAAGTTGTGTGTAAACTTCTATGTATAAATTGTATTTGAGCAGAATCTCTTCTATAACTGCGTCTAACCTCTTGACTTTCTTTGTAGTCCTTTGTCCAGTTTGCCATTTACAACAGCTCTCATTTTAATAAAAAAGTGAAAACATATTTCCTGTTTTGCTTGCATTTTCTTTCGATTCAGCTTTAAAGGATATTGTTTTCCTGTAGAAATGTGTTTGTTGATGAGCCACCACATCAGAACTGGGGTTTAAATGCAATACAACTTGGCATAAAGAGGCAGGGTCAAATCTGCTTGTAATTACAAAATGGTTTAGGACTCAGTGTCCAAAATGCTTATTTTTTTTAATGTTATGATAACAAGAAGGGACCTGAGAAAAGTACTTTTTCATATGATGTAACTTTAGTAACCAAAAAGATGCTCCTATCCCAGAAGTCTTGTTCTCTTAGTACAAGATAACGGTATCATGCAGCCAATGTGGTAGAAAAGCACAAGCAATTAGTGTAAGAAAAAACGTTAAACAGGTTGACAGGTGCATAAAGATTTGTA
>NW_009648539.1:4696568-4712755 GCF_000708025.1 Charadrius vociferus | reverse complement strand
TGCAAAAATGTTTTTCTGTAACACAACGCGTAGCAGTATGAACACTGTTGTAGGGAAGATGACAATTGGGCATAAAAGCTGCTGTTGTTGACAGGGAAGAGACAAGATACGATGCATTAACTCTATATTGAATTATTTGGTAAATCTATATTGAATTATTTGGAGAGGTATAAACTGTAACAGCACTAAAGGGGGAATCCTCAGCCCCATGTTTTATACAGTGAATAAGGTAACATGAGTAACAGTGAGAACAGGAGCTGGCCATAATAATAAAAAAATAACTAAACAAAAATGTTCTTGATGAGAGGAGGATGGAGCAAAAAATTGTACTTTAGACTTTGTTTTCCCCTCTGGATTCAGAGAAAAAAGTAAAAATTTCCATTTTTACAGGGAAAAATCTCCCTCCTATACACACAGAAAAAAATTTCTGGAAGACAAAAAAATTATTTTTTTACATTACTGAAATTTTATTTGTCCAACTATGTGACAAAATATTCCAGTCAGTCTCACATCCTGCAAAATTCAACGCGATGTAAAATTTTACATACGGAAAAAAGTAACTGAATGGTCAAGCCTAATCAAGAGTTTGTTTAAGAAGAAGAGAAGACTGACTTTAGAGTCATGTTGAGTAGAACAAGCTGTAGCACGAGGAAAGACTAGAAAGATGAAGCGGTAAGAGTTGCAGGAGGGGGAGAGGAAGGGATAAGTTAGGGTTGAATTTCTGGATGAGGTGGATGAGCTGGAGGGGTTGATACAGAAAACAAATATCTTGGTTGTACTGACAGACTGAAAAAGTAGTAGGTGAGAAGGGGGCAGAATAAAACCTGACTGGCAGGCATCACTGATGGCGTACTTCGCTTGGAGTGCTGGGTTGTTTTTTTGGTTGTTTTGTTTAATTTTTTATTTACTTTCTTTAATTGGAAGGACTCATTTGGGCAGGACCGCATGGAGACGGGAGGCTGCTCCTGTTGGGGTAGGTGAACAGAGGTCTGCCCAGAGGGAGGGGGGCAGCAAGAGGCAGGAAGCCTGCAGAGCAGCAAGAGCATCCAGGAGGCTGTGGGGAGGAGCAGGGACCAGAGTGCCAGTGACACAAATGACAGAAAACATTTCCTAGAGACAGAGGTGGCCGGATACTATTTGCTGCAACTCAGAAAGTTACCGAGTTGGCCAAGACTGGGCTGTGAAGCAAGGACCTGCCTACATTTGCTGTTGTGAGAACAATAAAATTGAGGCAGACCCAGAAGCTGTCCTTCTCAACTAACTTGATGATTTCTGATGGCTGAGGGCATCTGTGTCAGGCTATTATTTCTTTCCAGAACGTAACTCTACAATCAGTGTGTTCTGTTAACACTTCAAGTGCTAGTTATGAAAATAAAATCATTTAAATATGTACTCAGAAAATTGTGTCTATCACCCCTTTCTCTGCCATATAAAAGAACCTGTTTTTTGAATGCTTGGTATAGATTCTACTGGGGATATAGCAGTCCCCGTAGCTTTCAGGCTAATCATCCCCTTCCCCTGCTCCAAAAGACAGACAATGCAGCCCAGTTAGATTAATTTAGTACACCAGCCAAGCAATTAATACAGAAAAAAAAATCTTCAGATTCAAAGTATTGATGCTTCCAATGCTATAGCAACTACTGATATTTTACAATGTTTTCTGTGTGGGGTTTTTTGTTTTTGTTTTTGTTTTTTTTAATATTGCTTTCTCAAGTTATTCCTTGAAATCTCCATTAAACAAAAAGCCTTCTGTTTTTTGATTGATTGACTGTTTTCAGTGACCACTAAAAGTGCCGATTTCAAACAAGTGACTGAAAAAAAGGATGACTGAAAACAGTCTTTAGATAATTTTTCCAGATTACAATTTTTTGGAAGAAACAGAATCTTCATAGGTAGCCTGAGATGGGAATTTCTTTTGAAATAATGATCGTCTCTTTTTGAGACAAGGCACAATACCATCACTTTTTCCACCTCCTCAGATGTCCCAGGGGAGTTTGTAATGCTGTAAGCAAGGGTAACACAGCTTTTCGATTTAAGAGGCTACTCACATCTTTTAGCAAAGACTCGTTACCGTAATGCGCTCACAGGCTGTGTGTTAGCTACCGAGTGTGTTTGCTTCATGCTCTGAAGCACTGGCACTGCAATCGCGCAGATGGGGTAGGGTGGTAAAGTACAGGAAGCCTTTTGCTCAGCTCTCCTTCCACCAGAAACTGGAGAACAAGAGGATTGAGGGGACAGTGCCCCCTGAGCCCCATCCCACCCTAAAATGATGTGGGTTGGATGGCAATGGATGCATCTTATAAAATCATTTACTGCTCTTTCAGTGTTTCTTCATAGAAAAAATATTTTAATACACATATTCAATCAACCTAACTTTGCCCATCTAACATTTTTCTGTTAACAAGATTGAAAGGGGAAAGGAAGAATGATTATGCCTAAAGAGTTTTAATTGCAGTCTAATAAGATTTTACTGGGTTTTGGAACTCAGTATATTGTCACCTTTCAGTTGGAAATGTACCAAAGCCAATCTCAAGCTACCTTTGCCTCGCAAAGTATCCTGACTACTGCCTAATAAAGATTATTGGCCTGAGCAGGTCTTTGGGCAGACCCAATGGCTCAGTTCTTATCAAGCTGCTGGTGTGAGGGACAGGTGAACCTTGTTTACCAAAGCAGATATGGTTTGCTTTTTGTTGTTGTTGTTGTTGTTGTGGTGGTTTGGGTTTTTTTTTTTGTGACACTTCTCCCCCAAATCAAAGCAAGTGTTTAGATGTAAATATTTATCTTCTAGGATAATGTGATGATGTTTATCTACTAGGAGTGCGAAACACTACTATGCTGCTGTTGTTTTCCTTCTTATCATTTCATCATCTTTTTGAAAGTATATGAATATACATATCATGCAAATTAGGGTTTATAAATAAATAAATAATAGTATTTGCATTACTGCAGATGCAAATTTTGAGGTCAAGTTACAACCATTTAAAATAGATTTATAAGCAGCTGTCCTTACCTTGACAAAAATAACTCATTTCTGGAAGCAATGACTGTCAAGCTACTCAGCTGTTTTGGATAACTTGTTTTCTTTGCTTTGTGATGCTATTTGCTATATCCAATGTGTCTATTCTGTGCAAACGCAACAGGAAAACAATTTGCTTGCTGGTAATCAGAAGGCCAACCCTTGTATGACATCTTTGTAACGCTGCTTGTACAGAGTCTGGATTAAACTGCGATTCCTCTAAACTAGCAGAAGCAAACATGAAGTGTGTGTTACATGGGAAATGAATTCAACTCGCACGAGCTTCTTACTCCTTGGGGTGGAGCTATGAAACAAAGGAGAAAAAGTAATTGTACGAATAAAGATCTGGACATCAATTTGAGAGTTAAGAAATTAAAATCTGCCAGAATGTGTGGAGGGAGAAGAATGAGTGGGGTAATAGTCTGATATCAGTACTAGAGGCATATCCAGGCCTAGGACTTTAACAATGACAAATGTCTGCTCTATATAGAAACATTTATGACCTCATGCTGTAATGTAGGTTGTCCTTTATAAAAAACCTGGATACATTAGGCAAAGGCTTGAAATGATTTGCTTGAAAATATCATTTGGACATCACCCCTGCAGAAATATTACAACAGCAGTGTCTTTGGAAGAAGAAATCAAAACAAATTGTTAGCCTGGGGGAAGCAGAAGCTTTAAAATAAGATCATATGATCTTCAAATGGAATCAACAATGTAATAACTTTTACAGAAACACAGGTAGATTCATAGCTACTGACTCACTGATTTTTCACTTCATATTAAATTATTCCTAACTGAAAATTGTTAAAAAGCTAGCAGTCACACAGGCAAGAGACTCAGTGTTGGATGCTTCCGTTTAGAATGCTTTCAAGCCACAGTTTACAAAGAAGACAATTGTTTTTTTTACCTCCTGAATGCCTTTTGGCCGATACACCTCGCTTTGAAGGACTTCTTGCTTTTTTTCCCACTGCTGTAGTGGCAATGACATTAGCTTAGTCGTACGAGGCCTCAGGGGGGTTAGATACAAACACAGATGACACCATAACGTTTGGCTGAGGAAATTCTTGATTGTAACCCAACAGCATAATGAACAACAGAAGGTGTCAAGCGTTATTACAGTTAATGGGCCTCAGTTTTCTTGTCACGAGCTTGAACATATCTAATCCTCTTTGCAGCACAGCTTCCACCATGACAAGGCAGAAAAAATTGTCAGGACTGCCAAAAACCTGGGCTTTGGGTTTGTTTAGTTTTTTGTTGGTAGTTTGGTTTGGTTTTTTTTTCCCCTCCTCCAGATGGAGAGGGATAGGTAAGTGGGAGCATATCAGAATAACAAAGCCTGTAGAAAGAATTAGAACTAGAGAAAAACACCAGCAGAAGGCAGAGGCAGCCTTCCAGTACAGCTCATGTCACACCATATATGGACTATCTTGTTTATAGCAAATGAAGCTTTGAAGCCAGCAACAGCTGAAAATGTGATTGCAAGCATCAAGCCGGTGGTAGCAAACCAAATATTATTATGCAAAGGTAGCCAAATTCCTGGGACATCCAATGTTCTTGTTGACCATGAATGCAACTAGCATCTATAAACAGAGGTAAAACACGAAGGGCACAAGGAGATGCACATGCAAGACTGGTTTCTAGCAACAAAGAACAAGTGACAGATTCAAATGTACAGGTGACTGGTTCAGCAGCTACCTACCAATATGGGTTGAGACAAGGTGACCAAGGTAGGCAATAAAATCATTCCAGACAACTTACCAAGAGAGATGCAGTCTGAAAACTATTAAAAAAAATAGCAAAGCCCTACAAAATGCTGAATAAAGGAAACTGTAAACCTTTTATTTATAACTGAAAAATATTCTGTGTATTCCATTAAAAGCAATGTGAGAAATAATAAATATGTCCTTTATGAAAGCGATTAATGTAAAGGACAGCAGCCTACTAGCATACAATAATGCTTTACTGTTCATTAGTCTGAATGTTTTAGGCAACTCTTATTTATGGTATTTTGTTATGTCTAACTATGAATAAAAAGGGAATTAATAAAGAGATTGGAAATAGAAGGGGCAAAGAGTACACAGCATCATCTGATTTTATACATTTCAAATAGGTACTTGAACTGAAAATTCCTCTGAAAATTTTACTTTAAGCATGTTGCCAGAAGTAAGCCAGATTTTACTACTGTAGTTCCTTATTGCATGTGACCAGAGGCACCGGCGAGCACTTAATGACAGAGACAAGAGATTTATAGCTGAGACAGAAATACAGTGAGCAGCAGCAAGGTTATACATAATGGAAGTGCAAGTCACGTTCCTCTACAACCATAATTTTGAAAGAATAAACACTAAACTGTTGTCCTTAGGGACCAATTTGAATTATTCCTATGGCCTGGTTATGAGGATAGTTTACTTACTAAAAGACTTGAGCCTTGGCAAAAATGATGCAAGAAAAATAAAAATGATGGCAGTATCTTGAGGGCAATCATGAAATGAAGGACATCACCTGGAATAAAATAATGGGTAAAGTGTAAAGGAGTCTAAGGACCTCTACAGACTTTACATCCAACTAATATGATGTTTGTTTTGTTTTGTTTTTTTCCCTCCTCCCCTTTTTGAAGGGAGAGAATTGGCAGAGGAGCTGCCCCAGTAAGCAACTAATGGGTGAAGAACTAGCTTCTTGCTGCTCTATCTTGAGCATGAGCTTTTGTGGCTCCTAAGATCTTGAAGCTCACAACTTTCAGGTGGCCCAAGTGCAATTTTTGTGTTGAAGCAAAGCCATGCACCTGCGAGCCGGTGCAGATCCTGCCGGTTACAGTGGCTCCTAGCTGCTGCAGGCAAGTGGCCAACAGGGCTACCCAAACTGCTCCATGGCCCACCCTGGTTCAGACCGCTGCTACTTTGCAGTGAAATGGGAAGCTGTTGACAGGCAGGAAACACAGATTACTTCCAAGAGCTTGAATTAACTCTTTACAGTCTGCTTCCTCCTTGAAAGGAAGGGCAGACAGCAGGTGGTTCCTCCTCAGGCAACGAGAGCCAGCCAAAATGTCTGCAGTGCTCATACCCAAGTTGCAGCAGGGCTGACTGGTACTTCTCCACCCCTCAGCCAGGGCTGCTTCAGAGGGAAGACATCGGTAGAGCTTTTCCGCTTGTCAAGCTCTATATTAACTGAATTCAACCTGAGTTTGTAAATAGTTTACTATTTTCTTTAAGAATGAAATAATAAAAAAAACCCAGCCACCAACCAAACAGCTATCCTGCCTAGCCTTAGTCACAGCTGAACAGCTGTGAAGAAGCATTTCTGCTAATGCAGTGCCAGTCCCGGCAGAGAAACACAGCTTTTCACAGGTGGCTCTCATTTTCTGGGTTGCTGACTTGAGACCTCAGCGTTTGATTTGCAGAAGCACTGAGTACTTGCAGCTGCAGCTGAAGTTAATAGTAGCTGGGCTTTGAACGTGGAAGAGTACTGTGAAACGAGTCTTCTGAAAAAGCAGTTTTCAGCACTTTCAGACCGAGCACCCAAAATTAGTAGTAAGTGTGTGGGGTTTTGGTTTGGGTTTTTTTTAAACCTTTCTCTCTGGGACTTGTTTTAATGTTAAAGATGATATAATTTGTTCTTGCTGTGAAAACAAATTTATTAAAGTATATAAAGCACGTATCTGTTGCAATGGTGAACTTGTAGAGGAATCACAGAAGAAATTAATTGCTATCAGTATGAACTTGCATTGAGCTCACAGAAAGAATTCATGGAAGTAGGATGCAGTAGAGGTGTGTGTTGAATCAAGTAGGACAGGACAAAAAGTAGCTATAATTTTTCTCTTCTCTCTGTCTTGTTCTCAGAATCGCATGAAATGGTTCAAATGTACACTGGAAACTAAGGTCAGGTACGGCCACTCCATGTTGTGTAAGTCACTTCACTTGAATTACTACTGCCTTATTGTAACGTAAACGAGAAGGAAAAGATCTTGAAGGAATGAAGTCCTTCACGCCAGTGCAGAGAGAGGCCCTATACTGTTACGGGCCATAACGTGGTCTGTAAGTGCACACAGAATATTGTGAGCAATTAGTTCTCGTGTAAAGGGTCTGCAGTTAGTGCCAGGTGAGCATCACGGTCAAAGCCTTAGCTTCAGAAATTGGTGATAACTTATAAATAACAGTACTGTAAGTATATAAAACATGGCGTAGTGGTTATGCCTAGCTTCTGTGGTTACTGATGTTTTTGCTTTATTATCAGGAGAGTGTAGGGACAGAAATGCATCAAAGAATCGATGTGGCGGTCTAATAAGGTCACCTCCTGTGACAGGAGGAGAAACCAACTGTGTGCTTGAACTGCTGGGTTTCTTTTATTTCTTAAAATGTTAGAGGGGAAAGAATGACCTGGCAAATGATAAAGAATCCTAAAAAAATCCTTTCTTTCTTCTGCATAGCTGTGGCCGATGTGATAAATGATGTATCTAATTCTGATTAGTATCATGGTAGCTAATTGCAGTCAGCCTGTTTATGGTTGTTTGTGCTTAGGATTTTATGGCAGTTTTGCATTGCAATTAGTTCAGAAGTTGGAAGGTGAGTTTTGATGAATCTGCTTGTACTGATTTAAGATTTCCCCTGGCTGTTGGAAATTATCATCTTCATTATAGTCAGAAGAATGAGGCAAGTATCTGTGGTTCAGCCTCTCCATTTCTTAACCCATATTAGATTGAAGTGTTGATGAGAGTGGGTTTCTGGGAAGAAGCCAGCCTGTCAACAGGAAGAGCTGAAGTGCTCTCTCAGCTATTTGCCAAGGGCCAGCTAGGAGCAGAGCAACCATGTTTGGAGCTCCTACTAGTACCCAAGTGTCAGACTCCACTGCTCTTGCCCGCTCTCCCTTCCCTGCTTCTAAAGTTTTATTACTGCTCTGCTCTCAGCCCGCAGATTGATGTACTGACTTTTTTATCTCCATACATTATCAATACAGCAGTCTTTGTGGGTTTACTGCTCTTGCTGAACCTGATGCCTGATAAAATAAGATGTCTAGAGAATGCTTTCTAAAGCTGAACAATTTTTCATGCTACTGACTAAACAATTCAAATATTGAACATCAGCAGGATTTTTCAGTCTAAGTAGTCAAACTCAATGTTATCCAGTACATTGCAGATAAAATAAAAAAGAATGAAAGCATGCATCGATACCTCTAAACCAGTAAAGAAAACTATTTCCAACATTGGCAGTATGTCCCTGAAAAGATAATCGGCTTGTTTAATTAGCAACAAACTGAGCATACTTTAGCGGTTTTCTGCAGCGGCCACTGTAAACGCTGGATAACAGCTCTGAGTTCTCCTACCACTCAGTGTTTCAAAAACAGGATTTTGTTTCCCTGGATTTCAGCTTTGAAACGATTCCAAGCGTCGCCCCATGCAGCAGGATGACAATACCTGAAAACTGGGACAGCATAGTCACAAGAAAGATTGCATGCTTTCAGTAAAGTGCAAGTGAAGGAGACTTTCTAACTCCTAGTAATAATACTACCTCAGATGGGAGAATAAATTCTGCCAGCTTTTCTTATTACTTTGCTAAGCTATATTCTCTGAAATGAGTCACCATCAATTCATCTGGATTGACCAAGTTCAAATTAAAGTAGAGGTTCATCTGCCCTGATCTGATCAGAGGCTACACAGATCTCTGGTAGCTATAATGGCTGTGGAAAGGAAAGTATGTACAATGATTAACAAAAATATTGTATTGCACCCACTTCCTTGCTCAGAAATGTGTATAACGTTATGTCAGCATATGGCTTTTTTACATGACGGCTTTTTTAATATAAAGAATCCTTGTTGCACCTCCTCCTGTAAAATTTCTTCAAATCCTGGCTGCTCTCATTCCTGTTGTTTCTGCTTTTTGTTCATGTTTGTCCCTGAGAGACGGATACTGGCCAAGTCTGTCAAGGTTTGAAGGTCAGTCGCTGGTAAACTGAGCCTCACGGTTCTCACTGGTTTCCACTCCTGGCCTGCGCTCAAAGCAGTTACTGGGCTCCTGTAGCGTTGCATCAGTGTTTCTCTACATCTGCCTGTGGTGCTGTTGGCAGGCAGCTGGGATTCGATGAAGAAGGGAGCTTTTTTAATACCTTGTCACATCCTTGCAGATCTTAAATGTTTTCCTTCACCTTTTTGTTACTGTTGGGTTCACAAGGTAATTTGCTGTGGGCTATAAACTGTGGATGGGGATACAAGGTGCAGCACAGTACTGCTGCCTGCTCCTTTGCTTGGTGAATCTTAGTTCTGCTCTTCATTGTCTCTTATCCCTGTTTGCCTGGGTAATAATTTCCTGAAAGCTGTGTATGCTTTGCCATTAAACTGGCTGTGGTGTGGGAAAAATGTGAGATGTTCAAGTTCTGCTGGTGATGTAAACCCTGCAAATCCTTGACAGGCAAATTGGAGAGAAGAGAGCTGGAAGGGACTTTGAGAGGCTGTGTTTTCCATATACCTGTCCAAATATAAATGGATCAATTGTAACTGTCACTTCTCATAAGTGTTTGTCTCACCTATTCTTAAAATCCTCCTATGATGGAGATTCAGATCCTCTTCTAGTCATATATTCTAGCTTTCAGTGTTGGGCACAGCAAACTTTTTCTACCTTAAGTCTGTGATGTTAGCCCATACTTTACTGCCAGCTGTCATGGAGGAGAAAATAATACCCAAGCTCCTTTAATTTACCACTTAAATGCTTGAAGACTCTGATGAATGATTACCAATTTTTACTTTCCAGGGCAAACTGTCACAAGTCCTTTAACCTTTCCTTACAAGCTATACTTTTTAGTGTCCCATTACCCACCCAGCAGCCAACTGTGGACAGTCAGGGTATTTCTTTAGTTTTATCAGCCACAACTGGACATGCTGGTAAAGGCTTTGCTAGTGCCATACAGAGCAAAAGGACTAGTCTGGTTGTCTTATGGATGGTAGTCTTCTACGTATATTATGGGATGGTGCTTGCTTTTTTAATTAAGTATACAATACATCATCAGCTGAAAAGAGATCAGCACCTGCCCCCTTTCTTTTTTTCCAGTAGCGTAGTAATTTATCCTACACCTATAGATCTGAAAATGTAAAATTTGCATTTGTTCTTACTGAATTAAAATGGAGGCCCATGATTTTAAGGGGAGCCCCTAGAAGGTTAGCCAAACAAAATTATTGAGTGAGGAGGACTACTTTTTCTTTTTTTTCTTTTTTCCCTGAAAAAAAACAAACAAAATGCTAAATTTTGATCAGCTGGATGTTGGTTGTGATAGGCTTATATAATATTTCTAACCTATTAAAGATAGTGTCAGAAGATCAACTAAAAATGTATTTGACTTGAGTCTATAATTCAGATGAGGACTTAGCAAGGCTCTGCCATCAGATTGTTTCAAAGTGAAATAAATGGCATTCATAGACCCATATCTGTACAAGTGCACATGGATTTTTGATGTATTTATGGTAATGAGACAGGCACTAGACTACTCAATTCTTCCTGAAACCCAGTCACATCCTTCATAGTGAGAAGACATATATGTTCATCTGCTATTTAAAACAGTGCGTATATGTTGGATATGTTATTTCAGACCAGAAATTATCCCTGTCATATGCTTGCAGGCTGAATTTTCTGAGGCTTTATTTAATTTTGAAACTTGCTAACAAAACCCTGCCTCTGAGTCCAGGCCCTGCCTCTGAGTCCATGCGTACTGTCAGGTTCCCAGCTGAGTGACGTTTGGGATATGGTATTCGAGATGTTGTCTGCAAATTCCAATTTTAGGCTGTCAGCACTGCGATCTTAGCAACAAGTATCTTTAGTTCAGACTAGCAATTTATGGAGTACTTAAGAAAACAGTGTGATAACCTGTCTTTCAAAATAATGTATCTTTTACTTCTTTTTCTTAATAGTTCCTTTTCTTTTATAGAATGCGTCTCCATGTGCGTGGGGTGGCATTGTCAAAAATAACATTACAAATTTCTCACCGTTTTGGATTGTTTTTGTCTAGGAGATGAACTAAATCAGCAATTTGTTGCCATGTACTGAATGGCATCTTTAATCCCATTGAGCCGCTCCATAAGCAAAGAAAGACAGAAAATGCAGAAGACCTTGAAGTTTTTTGTGTCTATTACTTTATTTAGTGATTTCACTGGTGATGATTCTGATGTGCTATGTGAGGTTCCTAGGTTGCTCACAGTGAACATGCAAAACCCCCTGGTATTCCCAGTAAACTCATTACTTCTTATGCAGACAAACAATTACTCTCTGCATTTGTGTTTATCTTTGCTGCACTAACAATTTTTTGTTAGCCTCTTAGCATTGATAAAGCCTCTTAGCTACTTCTGTGAAGAAAATCTCTGTGCAAGATCTCCTTCCTTCCAGATTTCCCCGCCTTCTAGAAAACAATTCCTGCATTTAACTGATCATACTGAAACAGTGAAACGGACTTTTCCCTTATCACCTGTCTCCTTGATATACCTAGCGTGTAACAGGTTATCTGAACCCCTGAGACAGGGCAGTGGAGGCTAAAACAAAATATATTAAGCACTTAACTGGAAATGGGGGGAACCTGCCAATGGCTCAGAGTTTGTGTTACTGAATTCTACATTAAAATTTTAAGTAGAAAAATACATATGAATCTGCAAAGGTTTTAGAAAGACTTACAGTTATCGGCTGTGGATCTCATAGCCCTAAGGAGAGACTCCAGCCTTGCTGATAACAGGATTTAAGACGGGGAAGTAGAAGCGATGGCAATTCAGTGACTTGTGTAAAATAATCCAGTAACTCCGGAGTAGAGCTAGGATTTAAAATCTTGGTCTCGAGTATGACAATTTAGCTCTTAAATCATGTTGTGGTGCAATGATGTACTTGGAAAACAAACTAGCACTGATTCTGAAACAATACCAGCTAATAAATGTGATGGGAAAATGTTTGCATAGCTAGTCAGTGTATTGCCCAGAATGAACTATATGTGGAAAGCTGCAAAGACCAAAAAAAAAAAAAAAGTGTTTAGGGGCATCTTGCAGATGGTAATTTATGTAAGGCTAAATTAAGCCAATGCAGTAAACTATGGGTAGAGTGAAGCTGTATACTTCTCCAAAAGATCTGTAAGAATACATGATTTACTCTCATTTCCAGTGGTGACGTCCCCGTTTCAGAGACCAGTTGCTGCCCCTCCAGTCCTCTAGTCTTGGCGTGACTTTCTGCCTGATGCCTTAACAAGCAGAAGCTGTGCTCTCTCCCCACCATTGCGGTGTGCTGGGCACACTGGTCTCTTGCACTGCTCCTTTCCGCAAGCTGAGGTGTAGGCTGTGGGTGAAATCTTGCTCCTTGGTTGCACATGTTCAGGACAAGCACGATCCAGCCTATACAGTCCAGGCGAAAAAGTTCGAAACCGTCCAGTTCGAAAGAGTACCGGCGTATGACCTCTAACAGCTGCCTTGGTACCCTACAAACGTAGGAGATGCGTCTTCCTCCTGAGAAAGTACAGTAGCTTTTGGAATGAAATATGATGAAAATCGGGAATTATGCATACCTGTTTGGTCTAAAAAGCAGAAATCTTACCTTAGACCTAATGTGACAAGTGCCATCAGTGATAGAAACGTGATACAAATGGAAACTTAGACAGGAAACATAAAGTGCTGAACAGTCTTTTTTTCTGCCATCCTAATCCCCTGACTACCCTTTTAATTTAACATTTGTTTAATAATTGGATTAAACAGAGAAAAGAAAATTTTTGCTTAATGGAAATAAGTGGAAGCAATGAAGTGAAACATTTAAAAATAGCTCAGACAAAAAGCTTTAAATTACATTGTGGAGAACGGTGGAAAAAAAAAAAAAAGACAAACTAACAGGCTTGTCTCATGCTTGTTCATGTACATATGAAATAGGGCTCTTTTTATTCCTCTTTAAGATCTCTTATTTGTGCAAGAATATTTATCAAGATGAGAATATACACTGACTGGGGATTAAGCAGAGAATCTCATGTAGTCCTTTAGTCCTGCAGTTCTAAACTAGGTTAGGTATGGTCTGGAGTATTATTTCTCTGTGTTAAAATTTTAAATTTATTTATTTAAACATTTCTATTGATTGTGAAATCAACTGAATATAAAATTTATTAAAAGTCAATATTCTGTCATATACTAGAATGTAAGAATTATGGGGATTGGATGAGATTGGGGGGGGGGTTATTTTGTTTTCAATTTGTTCAAACAGCAGTGATGATTACCTAATTATCTTTGTTGATTTCCTGTGAGATAAAAAGCAAATGTCTCTTCAGTCTATGTGGCTTTCAGAAGATGTGATTTCCTTCTAGTAAGTTCTAGTACTTTTTTGCTTGATTTAATGAAGGTAAGTTGCAATAAGCTTTATGGCATATAGAGATGTAGTCTGGATGCCAACCTGATAAGATCTAACCAGATTCTTAGACTAGTTAGAAATGTGTGGGAGAAAAGACATGTGTATATATACTTTTTCTTTTTGCTTTTGTATATAAAGAACAGCTTTCCCTTGAGACCCAGAAGGAAAAATGCAATATGTAGGGCAATTGGTAAATAACTACTTTCTTCTCAGCCTTGTTTCTATGTGGGTTGTAGTCAAGGAGTAAGATTTAGGTAGTTCCTGTCCTCTGTAGAAGGTCTACAATTTTCTCAATGCTGCTGGCACCCCAAAGTTGCTGATTGTCATCATATCTGGGCTCTGTCAAGAGCCGGTGATAAACTACATACAATTAGTCTGCTAAAATTGCCTGCTTTTTTTTTTATTATTTTTTTTTTATTACTTACAGTGATATAAACTGTAAGGTTCAGGGAAAGATGCATTTCTTGCTGCTGCATAAACCCAAATAGCTATCAAAAGGGAAGGCAAGAATTCAGACTTTCATTGCAGCAAGGAGTTGCTTAGTAACTGGTCCAGCACAGGGCATAACACTTAGTGTAGTAAAGAAATACTTGCATATCTGTTAGAAGGGAAAATCTCGAAGAGACAAGCCAGACCATCTCCCACGTCAGGTAGGAATAGGAGTGTTGAGGGGAAGGATGAAGCTCCTGTGTAACGGTTCAAAGGAGAACTGCGCCATGGGAGCTTGCAGATGACATGAGAGAAGGCTGGATGCCCTGCGATCTGAAAATCTGATTACCACTCTGTTAGGAGGGATGACTAAATCAACAAATCGACAGAAAAAAAGTTTTAGAAAAGGATGTGAAGTCTTTTTTTGTTTGTGGGGTTTTTTTGTTTGTCTCTCCAGACATCTTTGTCTCCCTTGTTATTTGGTATTCAGCAATGACTTGATTCTAACTGTACCTTTATAATTTTTCCAAATGCAAAATATATCTATATTCTCCAAATATAAAAAGAAACCCCTTTTGCTTCTAAACAATTTACATTTCTACCAGATTTTTGAGCTTTGATTATAGAAACATACATGCTGCTCTGTACTGAGATTTTGGAAAATCTTTTCTTCTTTGTTCTGATTTCTTTAATCTAAATGTTTTTAAGAATCCGTTCTGATCATGCTCTCTTACTTCATTTTTACATAATTGGAGCATACTTACCGTTATTTAGAGATTTGAGTCCCTTAAAATAAGTTGTTAAGCAACTTTAAAGCCTACGTTCTCAAAATTTCAGGAGAGATCTAGACATGTGAATCACTTTGACATTTTTGGAAATATTGCTTCAATCCTCTCTTTCATCATGTAATTTTAAAGGATTAAAGGCTTGACTGTCCTTTTAAGTCACAAGCCTGCATTATCGCTGAAAGTAATGGTACTGTATCTCAAGACGCATAGAGCCATCTATCCTTGGAAGACTTCTGAAAGCATGTTTGTAAACTAGATAGATATGAAGATCGTCCTGAGAATCAGGATGTCTGTGGAGACATGGGCAGCTCCAGGAGTGCTGGTTTGGGAAGCTATGCTGTAATTAAAAAAGCTTTTTAAAGGCTTTTTAAAATTTGTTAAATTTTGTAAACAAAAATTTTTGCAACTTGTTTCAACACATCCTGCTGTTGGGTGTAGTAACAGATAAACTTGGGAAGAGTAGAAGGGAGGAGATAGGTTTGGGGCTTGCTTGGTCTGAGGTACCACTATAAATACTCTCTGGTAAAAGATAACAGAAAAAAACCCCTGTTGGTTGGCTAAAAGCACTCAATTTTGCTGTCAGAATAAGGTGGCAACAAACATATGTATATTTTGGGTGAAAAAGAGCACTCAAATACACCTTGATACTTTTTTTTTCCCAGAGCTGCTTAGCATATGTAGTTAAGTGCCAAAGTAGTATTAATGTTTATGTATCTCTCACCTGTTCCTAATGTTGTATGTGGTGTTACTGAAGTGTTCTTTCTCATCCCCGCCCTTTGCTTTCCCGAAATTAGTTGTAACATCCCAAAATGTAACATCAGTCCTCCCATACACTTTTCCACAGCTGGCCTTCCGGATATAACTGACTTAAACAAATTTGGAGACAAAGCATTTGACTGCCTTGATTTAGTCTATATCCCAAAGAATATTTGTAAAACAAATCGTTCCTTCTCTCTGCAATGGTAGAGAACTTTTATTGAAGAATGAGAAATTACTATACTTCAAATGACAGGTGGAATTTCAAATCGCAAACTAAATCTCATCATAAATGCTTCAATTTCAAATCTTCATATCGCTTCTGCTGCACTGAGGGAGTTGTAAGCTTGTGTGCTGCCTGCTACAGCTCCATACAGTACATAAGGGAGCCTGGAAAACCTCCATATTATATTATTATACAACATGCAGCCATTAGGTTTCATTAAACTCTCGTTGGTAGATTGGGCTCTAAAAATAAATCCTGTCTTCCCTATGGACATTTACAAATTGTGACAAAATGCCTGTTGTTTTCACCTTTGATAAGATAAATGGAAGGAGACATTTAAACTTATTAGGCATGACCACCTACTGTGGCCTGTACAGGCTACATTCACCTAGGAAGTTTATAGGTTGGATTAGTGAGGATGGTCATAATTATAGTGTCTTGTCCACAAAAAGGATGATAAATGTCCCTCCTTCCAGCTACTACGCTGGAGAAAGAAAAAAACAATCAAAAATATTGGATAGATAACATTACAGGAGGACTGATCTTCTTAAGGACAGCTTCTGTTGTAAAACTCTTTCCTCCAGACAGACTTTTATATCTTATGTAGACTGTCATTTTCTTCTTGTTGATCT
>NW_009648539.1:4687847-4696549 GCF_000708025.1 Charadrius vociferus | reverse complement strand
TTTCAGGACCCTCAGAGACTGAAGTCTTGCACTGACCAAAACCTGCTCGTGTCTTCCAGCTATTTTCCTACTACTGTCTTTTTCTTTTTTTTTTTTATTGCTGCATTCTTATGAGGCTGGTAAGGAAAAACAAAACACCCAGTGTCCTGCGTCTACTACTGATGGATTCTTTATCTGAATGAAAAAGCCACTCCATCATGCTAGAGCTTTATTTTTTTCCTTTGTTTGCCTCCATTTATTTAAACAAAAGGATATGGAAGTAGCAAATCTTGGCAGAAAGGTTACAAACCCTGCATTTTAATTTTTTTTTTTTTTTTCAATCTCGGTTATCTTTTCTCTGTAGCTTATATTGACTTTTCTTGAAGCTAGATAGTTTTGGCTGTCAACTAATTTCAGGCTCACTGCTTTGAAAGCCTAATAAATCTTAAACTGAAATCAGTTATGTTTTGAAGTTGGGATCTGAAATCAACTAACAGTAATTTACTTATGTTCTTAATTCAGTGTTGAGCTACCACAGCTAATTGTATTCGTGCTTTGTGTACAATATCAGTGGGGTATTGGGTATAATGATGATGGATGTAGAAACTTGAAGAAGCATTTGGGGATCACTTGATGGCTGAACAAACATCTGTGATTCTTGAGCGTATGAGAATATCAAGCATTAATAGGAACATTTGATAGCTATTCTTAATTGAACATTAAGACCTTTACTCCAAGAGTATACTCAGTTCTGCTTTATCCATTCAGCAAAGAAGCTGGAAATGATTCAGAGTTTAAAAAAAAAAAAAAAAACAAAACCAAACAAAAACCAACAACAAAAAACCAAACACAAAACCAAAGTCAATAAGAATGATGTGGCATTTGGAAAAACAACCTTAACATGAAAGAAGAAGCAAGTCTATTTATTTTATTGAGGAGTTGCTTAAGAACTGACCTGATCACAGCCCGGGGCAGGATTGTGTTGGAGACTGTTGTGCAGGGTAGAACTGGCTGTAAACAAGCAGGGAAGAAACTTCTGCTTTCCAAAGCACCAGCTGCCCTCTTGGTGACTGTCGTTCTTGCAGACAGGACTTGATTTGGTAGGAAAATCCTAACTTTAAGAAAATCCTAACTTTAAAAGAATCCAATAAGAAAATTATTTCGTACTGTTGTTTTGATAGGTGTCAGAGGATTTATAGGCTACAGACAGCATAAGCATGTAACGTTAAACAGTATGTTTCTACCCACTGAAAGATAAAAACAGAATTACAAGTGATTACTGAAATTAAGAAGCATCCTCTGAGAGGTCTGTCACCTTAATTGAAGTGCCATTGTGAAGAAATTGGCTTTTTACAATAATGTAATTTTTTAATACATGGAAAGGGTATGTTCATGTAACAGTGTCACAAATTGGGCTTAATGAGTAAGGAAACAGAAACTTCCTAAAGTTCTGGTTCTGGTAAGGAACAAAAAACCCCAAAACCTACAAGAACAGCGACCCAAAACTCAACCTCCAGCAAATAAATTATGCATAATAGAGCATCCAGTTGTTGTCTGGAAAACACTGCAGAAACTTAATTTGATGCTTAATTAATAGATCTTTTTGGTTGTATTCAGTCATCTAAGCCTATGGCAGAGGAAAAAAAAAAAGTATTTATTTGTGAGTCACAGAGAAACAGCACAGCTTTCAAGAGCGCTTACTGAATTTCTACCTCACATATTGTGAAAAGAATTATTTATAAATTTCTGATCAACTATACCTGAATAAACACAGAGATGGCATTAATAATGCTAAATACTGATGGACAAGACCTTTCGTGGTGATTGCTGATTCCTAAATCAGAGCAGAATAATAAATTCAGTTCCATTTTTTTTCTGAATTTTTAAGGCTGGGTCCCAGCCTTGAAATGCTGTATCAGTAAAAACTGGACAGATAGATTGCAGCCCAAATTATATCAGGGTAGAGGTCCAAAGTTCCCTGTTTACGTGGATAATTTTTTCTTTGTGATATCTATTATTAAAATTATTTGGTTGAAGATAGGGCGTGTTTGAGTAAGATCTGTCCTCGATGTGTAGAAGATGGTATCTTTGGGACAGCAAAGTACATTTGTGACAGAAGATCTCAGAAGTAAAGCTTAGAAGGTTGTGGAGCCAGTAAGGGACTACATGTTGAATGAGTATGTGGGAATGGAAATTAATCGATTCGGGAGAAAAAAGTTCTTTTTAAATAATCCAGAACCATAGTTAAAGAATCAAAATCTGAGTTGTAATGTATTCTGTATAAACCTACAGAAACGTTCTCCAACTCTTTTTTTTGTGTGTTTAGGCAAGCGATGTACTTTTTTTACTTCCCCCCCCCCCCCTTGTTGGAATGAGGTCAGAAAATTTTTCAGAAAAACATCTTCCAAGTAGACTGTTGCGAGGTGGGGGAGGAAGGAGGGCAGGCGGTGGTGGCTGCTGCTGCAATCACGTTTTGTTATGACCTGTAGGAGGTTTGCCCTGTTGCCCACCAGCAGGCACAGGGATGCCGCGGTGGAGGTCGGGCTTTGGGAGCGGGACGTGTTTCCTGGCTGCCACGCAGCACCACAGCTGCTACGCTTTGGCTTGGGAGCCTGTGCCGGTGGTGTGAGAAACAGAAATGAAAAAATAATGCAGATGGCTTTTTATCTACAGCAATGAAAACATCTTAAGTTTGTCCACTGTTTCCATGGTGACCATGCCATCATATAGTCTCCCTGGGTAACAGGCAGGAGGAGAATGCTCAGAGTCTTGAAATATATAAACCAGCATATTCTTATGATAAATCGGTTTTTGGTTTGTGTGGGTATTATTATTTATTTATTTTTTTCCAAAAAGCAAATAGATAAGAGTGTTTTGGAGAACTGCATCTGTGCTTGCGCTTGTACAATCTCACAATGACAGTGGCTCTATTGATGGGGCTGTCAGCTATTCAGAAATCCGTGTATGAGAAGCAGGACTCTGTCACATCAGGTAGAATTATTCAGAGGCTTGTGACACCTGGATAAAAGGCTAATCTGCACATTACATCCTTTCTGGTTTTGGGTGTAGTCCATGCATATTCCAAAACTGGGTGACTGGGAACCACCTGCATTGGAGGCTTCTCTGCGGTTTTTTGTCAATGTGTACTCAAAAGATACCCACCCTTTTCTCATGCTGATAAAGCATTCTGTAATAATGTTTGGTTTTATTTTTGTGTTTCAAACAACAATAACAAAAATGAATAGTGTATCTTCTACTGACAGGATGGGATCTGGGTGGCGGGGGAGAGCTGCTTGTGGGGTGGCTACCGGCTGCTGCAGTCAGAGCCAGGGAGAAGATCCTTCTGCTGGAAGGGCAGGCTGCACCCTGCGCTCCTTTTGGAAAAGGGGGAAGCTGGGGAAACTCCGGGGGTGCCTGGGGGGAGGGCCATGGAGGAACAGATGTACATGGCAAGCAAGGAGCTTTGCCCACAGAGGCAGAGCAGCACAGGCTGGACTCGGGGATTTCCACCGTGTGACCCCAAACTGGCTTCAGTCGTATCACTGTGTGCCCCTGTTGCCTCCGTTCTTTGTCAGTGCCGTCTCTTTATCCCTTTCTTCTTGCAGTTAGGTGCGGGAGGGGTGGGACATACGACCAAACCTTATTCCTTAAGATTTTCAATTTCTTTTTCTTTCTGACTTCAATGACCCTCTGCCCTGGTTTACCCTTGCAGGTGGCAGCTCGGGTGGCCCAGTTCTTGGGCACAAGGCACCCTATAGAGCTGGCAGCCCAGAAGGACACTCCATGAATATGCGAAAGGCTGACTTTCGTTTACATGAAATTATACTATGCATACATAAATATGCAGGGCATATTTATCATCTGCATCTGCAAGACACATGTACTGTATCTAATAGATTCTGTACAGAAATGTTTGCCTTTAATAGACAAACTCACTTGTGCTTTTTAGAAAGCTAAGGAACACAGAGGTGGATGTGAGAGACCTCAACTCCAGCAACTCAAATGAGTACTATGGACCCAGTGGCCATTGTTGATGGGCTGAAATTGTTCGACCTCCTGTTATTCTGAAAATCTTGCTTGTTGGCAAAAAGGAAGCATATAAGTAAGCAGAAAAGCATATACTCAAAGCCAAGTGTTTATTAGTCTTGCTTTTTCTACAACTAATAATAATAATTGGACTCTTAATATTTCAATTACATTAAGAATAATGCCATTAATATTTTTTACACACAAACCTCTTGGTTTCTGGCCCGCTCATGGTGCTATGCTCACCCATCCACTGCTCCTCTGGGTCCTGATGTTAGACAATCAGGCTGGTAAACCCATGCTGACTGTTCCCAATCACCTGGGCCTTCACATGCCTAGAAATGTATTCCAAGAGGACTCTCTCTGTTATTTTCCCAGGTCTAGGGTCTGTAGGTTGCTTTTTCACTCCCTTCAGGATCTCGAACCCTGTTTCAGGGTCACGACAGTCAATGCTACCATTGATTATCACATGCCCACCCCATTCTTCCCTGGTTAGTGAACATCAGATCCATCTGGTTAGCCCATCCTATACCTATATCAACAAGTATAGGGCTTTGAGGCTCCAATGCCCTCAAACCCCAAAACCTAACCTTCCTAGGTACTTGTGTCCTGCCATGTTGCCCTTACGGCAGATGTCAGGGCAGTTGTAGTCCCCTATGAGAATGACTGTCTGATCCAGAGGCTTCTTCAAGTTGTTTAAAGATGGCTTCATTGTCTTCCTCACTTTGTGTGATGCGGTGCACACAGCCTGTAAACTGCAAACATCCCCAGTGCCTGGCAGCTTGAGTGGCATCCCGGGGGCTCTGCCCGGCCTTCCTCTGGTAGCAGGCTTCAGGATGGGGCTTCCTCTTCTGCACTCCAGGACAGGCTGCTTCTTGTGAGACAGAGTGCTCCTGCCTGCTGCTCATTTTGCTTGTGAGGAACTCCTGTGCTGCCCTGGTGGGAAATAGCAGTGCAGTATTGGCTGCTGTGTGGTGAAGCTTTCCCCCAAGCAGGTCCTACCTTCTGCAACGATTGGTCCCACTCATCGGGATACTCCCTGCAGTCCCAAAGCTTCATCCTGAGTTAACACCTCTGAGGTGCAATCCTTCCCCTTGAGTGTGGGGTGTGTTCCTGGTTGTGTGGCAAGTAAACTGGTCTAGCAGTACTGAAACTCATGTTTGTCAGCCCATCTCTATGCTCCAGAAAGCTGCATAGAGCTGTTATCATTAACACTTCACCTGTTTTTTAATCTTTCTTTCCTGTCAGCTGCAGACATTATCAACAAAGATTTTGGTATTTGCTTTCAGGAATGGGTCTACCTTCTTGATGACCTTAATCAAAGTAGTGAGGTTTGAAATTTGGCAGATTGTTTGTGTCAAAGCATGACTTGATTGATGGTGTAGCCAAGGCACGCTCATTACTCAGAACTGTTCTGTTGGAAGGTTGGATCTGCTTGCCTGCATCCCAGGTACTTTCTGAGAACAAAGGTTGATAGCTGGGAGTTTCCAAGAAGATGTTTATGTATGTACAACCTCTCACCTCTCTAGCACAACCAACAGTAAATCTGAAAATGAAGAATTAAGGTACCGTTTAATATCAAGTCATCAGTGCAGAAAGCAACATAGATTGTGACATACTTGGTGCAAAAAGTGTGAATAGTAGAAGAGGTGTGAATAATTTTCGTAGGTGGAAAGGAAGATAGATGGTTGGTTGGTGCCCAGGTATTCTTTTGTGGTGCTTAAATTACTACCTGTCCTGTTTTAGAGAATTATGGAAAGGAGAAAAGCTCCATGCTGTGAGTGCACAGCAGGTTGAGTGTCTTAATGCTGAAAACGTTGCAGTTGTGATGGTTGTCTGTAGCCTGCTTTCAGTCTTGTTTGGTGCAGGTCCTGTTACTATCACTCCTTTTTGTCTTCTTTCCTTACTTTAAGTCATCAAACAGTCCACAAGAGGCGTGTATGCATGAAAAAGAATAATTGGGACATATGAAGGGTGATGCTTCTAGCTTTTGTATGGTCACCACTACTGCGTTTATGAGAAGAGAACACAGATGTTATGTTCTGGAGTAAATATACTGTCTGGTATCTGCAATCAGTGAATCTCAGGCAGAGCTCAGTCTGTGTTTATCTTGCGTTTTTTTATTGTGATGTTCAGCAGTTTGATAATCTGTCACTGAATGGTCCTGATTTCTTGTTGTTCAATCTCAGTTGATACATGTTTTCAAGGAGATCTGTATTTTTGGGTGACTTTGGGAATTAAAACTGTAAGTGGAGGAGGAAGAAGAGGAGGAAATACTTTGTGAACTCCTATCCAACAGTCTTTACAAATACATTAAATTGACACGCCACTTCTAAATAACTGTTACTCTCTAAGGGTATGATAGCATTTAAGATGATGTTTTCATCATCCTTAAACTTTGCTTGCTTTAAGTAGGCTTTGACAATAGAGCTAAGCTAAGAAACTGCTGCCTTTTAATTTTATTTTCCAGAAAATCATGAATTAAGTATTAAGATGTGGTGAAAAACTCTGAGTTTACTCAGTGTTGAGGTTTGACTGGCACAGAATGGCCAGGCTACTTTGGGGATAGTGTAAAGGGTTGTTTGTTTACTGTCTGTAAAGTTACAAGAGGACGGACTAGTAATGCAGCTGGGAGGAATTTCACAGTGGATGACAATGACCACTGGTATTTTAGATGAGACTTTGGCTTTGTAGATTCTTACCTTGTGCTGATTCACAGCAAGGACACTTCTTGCAAAGTTTAATGGAAACTTTTCAGCATCCCGCCGTGATTATTTTCCTTTCTATATTTCTGCTTTAAGAGATTTCACTCACAGAATCAATTAAGAGAGGAGGTGATTTTTACCATCCACACTAGCAGGTGTGTCTGCTTGCAAGTGCAAAGCTATGATTTTACTATTATATCGTTTTATAAATGATAGTACAGTCCAGGATTTTGATGCTAGTAAGCTATTTGTAGTGCAAACAATGGGAAAAGCTCAGCAAGTACTCAAAGATAATTTAAATTTCCCTGGACCTTCCCCCCCCCCCCCCCCCCAAAAAGAAAAACCCTGGTGTTCAGTAACTAATAATATAACCGTGGAGAAAAGGAGTACTCTCAGTGTACTTTTCATTAAATGCATAGAATCCAATTAGAAACGAGTTGTTCTGTGCAAAAAAAAAAAAATTTAATAGAGCTTGGTGTCCTGGAGGACTGGGTCCTCTGTTCATCTGCCTGATCTCCGCATGCACTGTGATAAATACAATATCAAGCTTTCTTCGTGTCCACTGCGGTTTTTGTCCGCGTTCAGCCTTTGTAGCACTGCCAGCTACCTCGTGTGCCCTAAAGCCTTGGGAAGAGGCAGCTGTGGCTAGTGGGGAGTTTGTGTATGGCCCCACAGCACCCATGTACCAACCGCTTGGCCGATGACTGAGCTCATGGTGCGGTCTCACCTTCCAAGTTAGGGCGCTCTGGTTTGCATCTTCCTTGTTCCTTGGTCATTAGTTTTCATCCAACTTAAAAACAATCCATGGGGACTTCAGAGAGGTGAAGGGTTATGAAAGCAGAATGGTGGATAGGAGGAGTGGGTGAATTCCTGAAGGTACAGGCTAAAACCAGGGCTGAAAACAACTGGTACGCTTAGGAAGTCACTCAAGAAGTGAAAGAGCAAGCTGGGGAGTTCCTTGCGGCTTTAGAATTCAGTGCTGAGGGATTAAATAGCAGCTTTTCCTCATCATGCTTTTTTGCTCTAGTTGGGGAGGGTTTGTTTTCTGTATAATCCATTCAGTCTGGGGGAGAATCTGTGCGAACAGCTCTGCTAGGGATTGATGGATTGAGCCTCAGGGCAGGATTCGGACCTTGCCGTTTTTGGGAACAGGATGATGCTTTCTGGATTTCAGTCGCAGTCAGCGCAGAACCAGAATTTGTAAACAATAACAGAAGCAACGAACAGTGTGGAGGAGGGAGAAATAGCACAAAAAGGAAAATCAATCACATTGTAGTAGTGGTACATTTTAAATTCATCTTAAAGTGAAAAGAAAAGTCGCAACCAACAGCTCAGGGTAATTCTTGAGATTAAGGAACCTGTTGAAAACTGTTGATTAGGCAGAATTTAGGAAAAAATGAATGTGGAAACAGATGTAATTGTACTGTATGGATCCCAAAGGGTTAACAGAAGTGGTATAAATGTGTTTCTAAAAATACACATTTATTAAAAATGTCAGTGGAGCTGCATGAGTTTTCACCAGGGCTGACTTCCTTTCATATTTATAAATCTTGCCTGCTTGCGTGGTCTCTAAAGCAATTTGAAATTCCTTATTTGCATATTTATTTCTTAACCTTAATGTAGCAATAAAATGTATAACCATCTCCATTTTATTATGTATCTCATGCTTGATTTTAAATTAAAGGAAAAGAACCAATTCATTAAACTGTAAGCTATGACAACTGCAGGGATTATTTTTTTTTTTAATGAATTTTCCAGTGAGTGAAATTGCTTGTTTCTGTGATTTTTAACTGCAGCTATATTTTGATATGATCGTGAAACATTTTAAGGGTGGTGTTTTGTTTTTGTTTGGTTTTTTTTCTGTATGTGTAAAGAACCAATATCAGATGTATACCAGGTTGTTCTGCATTTACAACTGAACATGAGTTTGGTTCTGCAAGAATTGCGACGTCAATACTTCATTAATAAATACTTCTATGAAACTGCTTTGTG
>NW_009648539.1:4640542-4687804 GCF_000708025.1 Charadrius vociferus | reverse complement strand
CCTTTTACAAATCCTTCTGAAATCATTCATAAATATTAACTCACTTTGCAGGAGGAATGTGTGCTATATAATGACAGCAGGTCTATTCAGCCAACCAATCCTGTGATTATAACTGGTATTATAAATGAGATTTCTCTAGAAGCAGATTGTTACCAGAAGACAAGATAAGAGAAATATTTCCTCCCTCAGTGAGATTTCAGTGTCCATAACAACACATTTCATAGAAACGTTTATATGACAAGTGTAGTAAGTGTAAAATGAAATAAATGCTAATATTGTACCTATGTAATTCATCTATATGATCTTTGTATGGAAAACGTTGACTAAAAACTCTTAATAGTACTGACATTTTGCACGGAAGGGAAGGCTGAGTGATTTGGGTGGTTTTCTTGTTTGCAGTATATTGTACTTGCTCTCTTTGGGAAGAAAGAGAATTGCACTTCAGTCTTCATGTATTTGAATTGTACAAATCACTTCAATATACAAATTGCTTTTCCAGATCATGGACACAGTGTTCTAATAAGCGATGCTTTAAAACTAAATGAATGTTAAACTCTAGCACTTATATAGTATTTTAGTGCTGTAAATATATATAAAATGTATATAAAAATAAATATATATATATAAAAAAAATATATTCCCATCTTGTCTTCTCGATCTCCACTTCTAACATGCCTTCTTCTTGTGTCAGGTATATTAGTCTCCCTGAATGTCTTTGACTTCAGATTTCAGCTTGAAGTGATTCAGAATTATTACTGTTGCCATATGTGAAAGTGTTCTCTGCACATACTGGCTAGGTCTGATCTGCTTGAGGTATCTATATACTCTGACAGATATTTAAGAATGATTGTTTAAAAAGGAAAGTAATTTCCCATCTTCAGGGTTGCAATGAAAATCATTAGCTGTGATCTAAACATATTCTGTTCAAAAGTGAAATATTTAAAGTATTCAAGATGCTTAAAACAAAATGTGGAAATAAAAATTATCAGGAGTTTATGTTCCTAATCTCATTTTATTCCATCTTGATGTAGCTGGCAAAGAACCAGGACTACTCTTTGCACCTTTTATTTTGTGGGATAAATAAGTCAAGCTTATTTAGCCTTCCCCTAAGATAGGCTTTCTGTTCCCATCATTATTTTAGAAGAATTTCTCTGCAGCTGTTGCAATGTGAATTAATTCATTCTCGAATGTTATGATTCGAGATGACCATAGTAGTCCTCCTTGGGTTACCATCTATGTCTGGAAACATGTTGGTAGATAATTTTAAAAATTATATTTGATGTTTTCCCACCTAAATGTGATCGGTTGTTAAATTCAAATATTTTTCCTTCTGTTTCCAACCAATGAGCTCCTAACTTAATGTGCGTAGTTCTGTTTTACCTGTTTGTAAGTGTATGTCCAAGTTCTGCTGAATTTTAGTTTTTCATAATGTTATTCCTTAAAGTTGTAATACTTCAGCAAATATCTAGACTATTGAAATTGGTGAAATAAGGCAGTTCAATTTGTTAAGGAAACGTACACATACTTTATATTACATGGTGTAGTAGAAACTCTGCAGGAGCTTCTGCTCGACCATTTTGGCTAGTGCAGTGCTGGTGCTGGCCTACGTGGTGGAGCCCAGGCAGAAACCTCACCGTTGTTGGCTGAAAGATTAAAGGGGAAAACTTAAAACTGACAAAACAAAATCCCAACAAACTTTCACCCTCTTTCATAGTGCTCCTTCATGTTTAGGGAAACCCTAAGCTGGAGCAATGTGGCTGAATATGCACTGAGGAAGGCAAAAAATTACTGTGATTACTGAAAAAAAACCCTGGCATTTCCTTCTGCAAAGTGGACCTGTTAACAATATTGTACCTTAAGGAAGCAAGAATAACTGATATCTAAAACTACTATCCCATCTTTAGAAACCACTTTTTAAATAAGAAAGTAATGCCCATGTATCTGTGCATGACACAGAGCTCCCTGGGTAGTGAGCCTCAAGGCACGAGGGGAAACCCTGAAGTCACCTAGAAAGAAAATGTTTGGGTGTTTTTTTGTTTGTGGTTTTTTTTGTTTGGTTTTTTTGGTGTGTGTTTTTTTTTTTTTTGGTGTGCCTAAATACAGCGAGTATCCCGCATCTACTCTGTTGGGTTGCTCTGTAGGTTCTGCAGACTAAGCAAATTAGTATTCCCGTACGTCTGCAACATGTACAGGTATGTTACATAGTCCCGTTGTTAGCTCTGGGCTACAGCAGTGTAGTTACGGTGCCTGCTGCAGTCACAAGTGTGTTTGCATCCTGCTAATCCCAATCTGAGCAGGTTTATACAGTTAGCCTGGGTGCAAACCAGTGATGCTCTGGGGCAAAAAGCATGGGCTACTGAGCCAGCGTGCGTAATCCCAGCACAAAGGCAAGGCTGCAAAAGACAGACTGTTGTTACACAAGCTAAATTGATAAAAGCTAACTTGCCCATATGCAGGGCAGCCGTTTGCTGCAGGGCGTGTGTTTGTCTTCAAAGTAGGGGAATCCTGACCATCAGTCCTAAAGGAGTTACTTGCCTGGGTGGTCTTCCATCCACGGTTCGTTTCCTCCTTCATAACAATGGGAGAATCAAATTGCTCTTTTAGCATCTTTCTTACTCAATGTTAGCTTTCTGGTATTCATTTTCTTGCCTTGGTTTAAGAGGTAAAGGGGAGGAGGAGAAGGAAATAGCTGATTTCTTCTAGTTGTACAAGAAAGTAGAGTCCTCTGCTTAATTTTGCTTCACCAATACGGAAAATTAGTTGTAAGAGTCAAAATCCTAATGTCAGATTTAAACTCTGCAGCGTAACCTAGTGTATTAACAGGGACAAATTCACATCTGTCAGTGCAACTATAACCAGGAGACTGTCTAGTCCTAAATTTAGTGTTTGTATGCGTCCAATATCTGATGTCTAATATTTTGAATGCTTTCAGTGTCTACCTCAACCAGTACCTCTGCTCTAAGGGTATTTGCTCATGCTAGCATGTCTTTAAGAAACTAGAATTCCCATTATCTGGAACAGAAACATGACAGAGGAACAAGAAAACTAGAACAAAAGGCAGATGGAGACAGAAAGAAAAAGTGGTATTGGGTGTGTTATGTGTGGGACCAGAGACTTGCTGATTTCAAATGCTAAGTGTAGGAACCGGGAAAGGAGTGTGACTTAGAAATGCAAACTTTACCTTTCTAAAAATTACGGTTTGTTTTGGTTTCTGATGTTTTGTAAATGTAATTATTTTTTTTTAACATAACGTGTAAAGCCCTAGTTTACCGAAGGTCAGGGGCCTCATATATACATCAATTTGGAGGTGCAGAGGTAATAAAGATCTCTAATACCTCTGAAAATTTTAGGTTCATTCCCCATTCTCTTAGCTTCATTCCTCATTTCAGTTCTTTTTAAGATTGCAACAACTTCTTCTGTGTTAGGAGTGTGTAATCTTGCATATTAACTGAGAGTGACTGACCTGGGTCTTATTTACAACTACAGTGTTTCCAGTTGTTATCAATGACACCAGTAAGGAATGCTGCATCAGATCAATCTAACTTGCTGCAGGAACAAAATGACCCTTAATAGTGTGCCAGCATGAGGAAGAAAGTTGTAATTTAGAGACCAAAAAGAGAACTAAGAGGTGTTAATTATCTCATCCCTTTGTGCATTTGTCAGTTTTGAACTGGCCACTATAGTCTTAATGTACAAAAGAACTTTGTCCCTTTTCCATTTTGTTACCTAACGCCAAATCATTGGTGCGACTGTGGCCTTTTATCATAGTACAACCTCAGAACCGCTTTCTGTGAGTGAACTGAAGACCATTTTTTCAGTTTCGTAGATCAAGATGTTTTAATCCAAATGAGCAACAAGGTGATCTTAATCTTATTGAGAAGACATGTAAAAAAAAGAAAAAACAAAAAAAAATTACATCCTCAACTATAACAGAGCTGTTTAATTGTGTTATCTTGTATAATAACACAGTACAAGGTGAGAAACAGGAAAAATTAATTGAATGATTTTTTCCTAAAAAAAAAAAACCAAACCAACAACCAACCACCAAACGCTATTCATTTCTATTTTTAGTGAAAAGTATTCTTTTTGTCACAAGCAACAATAATGGGAGACAACTTCTTTGCCCCTCTTTCTGAAGCAACTCTGTGTGATTCAGCTTCAATAAACTTCTTTCTTTTAATATATATAGCCCTTAATCTGTTGTTTTGGTACCTAGATTCTCTGGCTATTATTTTTCATGGTAGGAATATTAATCTAGAGCTATGGGACAGATTTATGATGGTAGATGACTAGCGTCAGAAGTGTATGGTCAAATTTTTTAGAGTGTAAACTTCATGTTAAAATCAAAAGTAAGCTTCTGCTCCAACACCTTCAAAACTTGAAATGTCCTTCAGTCCGTACATAAAATAATATTGATGCTCTTGTTAGGAGAGTGATGAGAGAAGTTTGGGGTATTTTTAAGTGAAATAACTATTGTTGGTATGTGCTATTAATAAACTCGTGGTTACATCTGTTGGAATGAGAAGAGGGATAGCGGAGAAGTGAGACTGCAGTGAGGCAGTAAACCCAAGTCAGAAGTGGCAGACATGACTCGAACATGTTTTTCAGCTAAATTGTGCGGTGTTTAGCTGTAGATCGAGGGTGCAAGTAGTGTTTTTGTTCCATTTGATGAGTTTCCTTGCCACCCGGGTTCCCTGTCTGACCTTTGACTGGCAGTACTAGATCTATGCCAACTTCCAACCTCTAGCTTGGTCTTATGTAAAGTACTTACTATGAAATTCTATACCTTAGTATAATTCGGGCTTGAACCAAGAGGCTTTGACAGCGAAACATGGTTTCTGCTATAACACAGTCTTACGAGGGTGTTGAAAGCTGAAGTGTTTCAAAACTTGTTCACCTTCTGTTCTTTCTTGGTTACTGGCCTGCACTGGGGCGTGGATGGATCTAAGCATCACTACAAACTTCAAAACAGAGCACAGCAAAGAAAAGAGATTCGTTGTTTGTTTTCTACCCCATTTTCCTTTGCAGTGGTCTACCACCACCTGCCTCTGAGGAAATGAGTTTCACATTGCTATTTATATATAGAAATAACTTGTTTGAGGAAACGGAGATAATGGCAATGTAGTTAAGATTCTCATAAAGGCATGAATTTCAGCAACGAAGTATCTTTTCCCTTTTATTAGAAAAAGGGTTATCATTTGTGTGTGAAGAGACTAGAGTATTAATTCAGAGATATCTTCATGTGGCTGCCTTCAGGTTAACTGAATAGGCACACAGAGGTCAGCGCATCTATTCAGTGCTTAAACGAGATCAGAGCAACTCTGTTAAGAGAAACGGTGGCGTTCATCAGTTCTGCTCACTTAAATCTCTTTGAGATTATAATTTGACTTTGGCAGTCTCCTAGCATTAACCTACTTTGGCTTCGTCGCATGTGCCCGGCAGCTCCAGAGCCCAGCGCCTGAGCCATATGTCCAAGAGCCCCGTGGCAGTGCTGAGGTGTCACCCGGGTGGGAGAGGGAGTGGTTGGGTAGGGAGGCCAACGTAGCCCTAGGGAAAGGGGCAAGGAGGCATTTGGAAGAAGGAAAACGTGATCCTATCCTGCTATTTTACTAAGTAGATCCAAGGCATAAGTGCGACGGAAGTGTTTGAGACGGCCCTTATCACAGGTGACGCTGGGGCTGAGCCTGGGAGTTTTCCAGGGAGAATGTTCTGTATTTCTCAACACAAGTCAGAGAACTGCGCTGGGAAGGACTCCGCTGTTGGCAGCGAGGCACGCACAGTCTTAAACACTGCCTTGCTTCCATCCTTAATTTTAAGGATTAAGGGATAGATGTCTAAGGCCTGCTCAAAAGATTAATGTTGTATTAATTTATGACATATGTATGACACATTAATCAGTGCAACTTTAGGTTTAATTTTGTAAAATACTGACCATCAACTTCAGCATGTTGTAATACTGCATCCTCAGTTTGTACAGCATCCATCAATAAGCTAACTGGCTTAATGCATTGCATTTATAGGATTAAATGACAAATAGTGTGATATTTCAAGATAGAATTTTTGATGGCAATAAAAGACTAAATTTTATTTGAAGAAATTTATCACATGGGTAGAGTGGAGGTGGCAAATAGCCATGCTCATAAAAACTTGCCACATAAATATGGCTAAAAAGGCACAGATTGTGGAAGGTTTGGGAGGGACAGGTCTTTGCTTCCTTGTTTTATTAGCAACAGCCAGTGTGGTATGCCATCCTGTGCCATGAGGCAGTTATATTTCTGCCATTGCACAATTCTCTTGCCTTCTGGAGAGACAAAGTCTCAATCTACTGCCATAGCTAATGTGCATACAATACTGTCATGGAAGCAGTCATTTTTGAAACACGCAAGCTTAAACCCTTTTTAATGGGTACTACTCTATCCTATATATACTGCAGTTTTAATACAAAATATTGCGTAGTCTCTTTATTTTAACCTGAAGTAGTTATAAACTTAATTGGGGGGTGGAGAGATTTAAAACTTACATAATTTTTACTTGACCATTAACTTATCTTCAGAATTTATCTCCTGAGCTACTGAAGAAGTAGAGATTTTTCTAACTAGACGAAGAGAGGAAAATGATACTTTTTTTTTTTTTTTTTAAAAATACCAGGCTACAATATTTAAGATGTCTTTAGTGAACAGTTGTGATCTAACTGCAAAATAGGCTGAGAAATGTTGACTTCAAGGAAGATGGCAGAAAGCAAAGTATTAGTGCCAGTTATGAAGCATGATCTTTCACTAAATAATTAAATGTGTTCAGGAGAGCTAAAGGGTAGATCAGACTACTGGTGTGAACTTACCTTGCTGGGATGTTAAGAGAATTGACAGTGGTTGAAGATCAGTCCCTACAGGCCTAATTCCAGTTAATTCCTTTTATACTGATGCTTCACTTATGTGCTTTGTGTAAGTAGCAACACCTCTGTTTTGGAACATATGCCACCCATGGGTTTTGTATGAAACAGTGCTGTGGTTTTGATTTGCAGTTTTTCTCCAGCTGAAAGAAACTAAGGAGCAAGGAAAGCTATAAGAAAAACAAAGAGAATGGCCCAATTGAAATTCCTGATCAAAACACAGATGAAATAATCTAATATTCTGCCAATGTACAAATAAGCCTTTTCTGTGATTGCCCCATGGGTGCTATGCAATAGCATATGAGAAACCAAGTGATTGCTTGATTCTCTCTGGGAGTAAAATTGACTTACATAGTGACAGAAGTGAGAGACAGAGTGCTCTTCAAGAAATTATTCATTAAGATGCCATCCATGTTTAGTATTAGGCTAAAGGAGTGTAAAAACAAATTTAATTTGTTGTTGGGGAAAGAATCAGGAGATGTGTTTTTTCTACAGCTTGGGTAAGTTTGAAATTGTCAATTTAGAGCTGCTCACAGAGATGGTGATATTTTTGGTGTTACTGAGATTTGTTAAATGTGAACTGATATACATGGAAATCATCATAGTGAAATCTCTGGAGATGTTTAAATGTTGTACAGAGGGAAAAGTAATTAGAATGCATAAGAATTTCTAAATGTCAAGATACATGAGTAAATGTAACCTCATCGTTTGTAGAGTTTGCAATTATTTATGTGTATTTATATATTCAGAAAATATTGTATATGATAGCCATTGAAACTATGTAACTGCTAGGAAATCAAACAAGTTGAAATATGGCCAATTTTGCACTGTTAAGAGGAAGAGAGCTACCTATTATCAAGTATTAATATTTTTATGATACAATGCTGGAATATGCAGAAAGGCTTAGATCAAATGCATGCAATACTATATACATTTAACTATATCTGTTTTCATGTACAATTTAGAGGTATTTCCTTGCAAAATAAAACATGTCCACAGGCAAGAGAAACTTAGTAAGGGGAAAAAGTATGGACACAGCCTCCATCAGCTGTTATCTTTTCCCTCTTTCACATAAGTTACCCTTTAAAATATAAACCAACTGTAGGTAATTATAAGGTGTATCTCAGAGTTTGCTGAGAAGATAATTTTGAACTTTCACCTAATTTACTTCAGTGCCATTCAGATGGCAGTGCTCGTAAACACCCTCTAAATGTTCTCATTGCTCAATGAGTGTGTAAGTTTTCCGGATAGTCCAGCTGCCAGTGCAGCTAAGGGCTGCGAGCATGAGAGAATCGGGATAACGTTTGGGGTTGCCCAGAATTACCTTTCTGACCTGTGCTACAAGCTGAACCTGGAAAGAACTATTACTCAAGAGATTAAAGCTCTTGGGTTTTACAAACACGCTGTCTAAATAAGCACAGTTATTTTACTAAGACTGGTAAAGCCGTAAGAATATTTATTTTTATTATGCAGTACTGCAGTTTCTAATTCAGCTTGGTATACATGCACCAAAGTGAGAATCCCAACGGCTGTTCTCACTCTATCTGCTTGCAGGATGTTTTGCACCTCTTTTGCTGTGGCTTCTTGCTGCTAATGGAAAGCTGTAGGTCTGTCTAGGTTTCAGACTCTGTAGCAGTTTTTCAAGGTGATGACTGTTTTTTGTTTATGTTTGGTTGTTGTGTTTTTTTTCTCCTTTTTTCCCCTTTGTGTCACAGCACCATGACGTCTTTTCTAAGGTAAAATTTTATAGGACTGTCTACTGTCTGGACCTTGATCTAGAGGAAGACTCTGTATTTTTAAACTCATTTCCCACTGCTTATTTACGATCCTAGTGATGTGGTACCAGGTTCTTTCCATGATTAAAATAGCTCATCTGTAAATCATCAAGGTATCAAGAAATTCAAGTACCTATTTCTTGCTCATCTAATTTTATATGTAATGAACCTGACACTTTTCAGGATTTCAGCCCTGTACTGTGGCTCAGCTTTGCATGTACCTTGGAGATAAATCCTAGATTCAGGGAGGAGAAGAATTCATGGTAGATTGGCTTATTTTCTTTTTTGTGACAGATGTGTGGATCAGAATAGAAACTGGACTGTTAGGCTAAATAGTATGAAGGTGTATTTGTGGATGTGCTCAGAGAGCCTTGTTAAATGCTTTTATCTTATGGCACACTAAACAATTTCATGGATATTACTGTTGCACATTTTGAAATCCATTTATTTGTATTTCCCAACTATGTTCTTGGGAGATGGCAAGGTAACACAGCAACAACTTAGTTTGGATCAATAATCTGTAGGTATAACGTATGAAAATAATATTTTAATAAGGCTAGGAATTTGTTTTTTGCATGGTATTTTTATAATTAGAGCAATGTGGTGTAATAATATGAAACGAATTTCTAAGTGGCTGGCTTAGTTTTTTAACTTATAACTTATTTTCGTTGCTGGCTGAGGAAAGCAAATGTGATAAACTCCGTAAGGAGATTTCAATGGTTCCTGATGCACTCCAGCTGAACAATTTTCATCAGAACAACAACAACAACAAAAAAAAAAAAAGAGTGCCCCGGTGTCTAAAGGCTGCTCCTCTGCCAAATGAAAACATCCATTTATAGAAAACGGAGCTATTAGGGCTCTTTCCAAATTGAAAAATACAACAGGGGGAAAAAAAGTATTATCAGAAAGCTTCAGGCGTTGTTGTTGTTGTTGTTGTTTTTCCAGAGATATGCAGGAAAAAAGATTTCAAAAATGGAGGATTATAGCAGGGCACAGTCAGTCATGGCAGCCTGGTGTAAGTGAATGGACCTTTGCATGTTCTCAAGCCCTGTTAGGAGTGATCCGATCACTGTGGGTGCCAAGGTCTGGTGCCTACTACTGGGTTTAATTTTTTTTGCCTGATTTTACAACTAAGTGACATTAAACACTATCTCCCAGGCACAGAGGTACTTCTTAAATGTGTCAGTGGTGTTTAACACCTTTCCTTGCTTGAAAGACTCTAACA
This sequence comes from Charadrius vociferus, assembly GCF_000708025.1. Lineage (NCBI taxonomy): Eukaryota > Metazoa > Chordata > Aves > Charadriiformes > Charadriidae > Charadrius > Charadrius vociferus. The sequence continues at coordinate 4,677,915 of NW_009648539.1, read as the reverse complement.
GCTTTGTATGATAGATATACCATTTTGGGGGAAAGCTATGGTTTTATTGACATAAAAGTCATAGCTATTGTGGGCTAATTTTTAACTCTGGTGCATGGAGGTGCGCTGGCCAATGATTTAAGTGGGTTCAGGTCTGAAGTTATCACATTACCCTTCCTGCCCCTAATGTTCACCTTGTTTTGTTTCTTCTGTGTTGTAATGAAGCAGACTGCTTTCTCCAAGTCATTAATTCAGGATGAAACTTCAACTGAACTCCAAAGTCTCGGGAAATTTAGGCAGATGAATAAATGTATGAAAGCTCCAAAGACAGAATTGCTTGTCTGCCAAGTCACTTCCTTGAGATTAAAAGATGCTGTCATTTAATTGAAATAAATTATTGCTTAAAAATCACCAACCAAAGACTCAATAAAATGACTTCTAGGATTAGAAATCTTTTGAAGATGACAATACACCCCTGAATAAAATCCATATTTATTTTATATGTCAAATTAAATGAAACTATTGAAGAGTTTTTGCACTTTGCCCAGACTTCGTTTTGTTTCCATGGCCTACTTTTGAACTTAGTTAAATTAATGTAGTTAGAACCAAGTCCTCTGAAGATAGTGAAATTACTGTAGCAAATAACTCCTGTAAGGAAAGGGAGGATCAGGCGAGTATGTGTAATATCAAAAGAATTTTTCATGAAACCACTTTTACAAGGAACTATTTGAAATCCCAGCTTAAAAATTAGGCCACAAGACGACTTTCAGAAATGCTGCCAGGAAAAGGAATCCCTGTTACTGTTGGTAGTGTTAATGGCTCCCACTCACTGCCCGTGTGATGGGTGCCTAATCATGGGTCGAGTTAAAGTTACATGTTTAATCATCTTTTAGTCAAGCTAAATGTAAGTGGAGTTAAACGTCCCTCTTCACAGTGATACCTAGACATGGTAGGAAGTTAGCTGGATGCCTATTAAAGCTAGATTATTGTACTTTGAAAAGGAATTTTTATTTTTTATTACAATTTTAAACTGAAGGCATATGTTGAAAGGCTATGTGTGTGTGTGTGAGCGCTCAAACCAAAAAACTAGGGCAGAAAGAATGGAAAATCAGCAAACGAACGAGAGAAGAGGAGTGAGTGCGGCCTTAGCAGATGCGAAGACATGCCCTTTGTTATAAACCACACTGGGGAGGCGGCTTGGTGATGATCCTCATGCTCGCGGCGTGGCCAGTCCAGCTAAGAGTTTGCTGCTATAGAAAGGGAGACTTCTTGTGCCTTCCCTGCATCAACCTCTCCCTGCCTGCTCGCCCCTGACTTCAAGATAAGCTGATTTAACCCGCTGATCAGGTCGGGGGGGAGAATAAAAGAATCACCTGTCTACTTTTCTGCTCTTTTATAGTTTCAATCTATGCACCGCGGGATTGGATGACTGTCAAAACCACATTTACTGAGAGGGTGGCAGGAACCACCAAGGTCAGGGCCTCTTGCTCTGGTCAGCAGCAAGATGTTAGTTCGGCTCCAGTCGCTGGGATAAGCCGCACCTTCAGCTGTGTTAAGGACATGGGTGGAGGAAGCGTGTGTGGATTGTTACAACGACTTAACTTTTAGGCTTTTTCTGCTCACTGTGACTTCATATTTTTCAGTAAGTGCCAGGACTTCTAAATAAGGGCTAAAAAAAAAAAAAAAAGGCAGCAAAGGCTCTACCTTCATATGAGATAACTTTCACCCTAAAAAAGAATATTTCTCCCCATGTCTGAGTATGGGCATTTAAACTGTCCCCAGAGGAGATCTTGGTGACCTGACAAACCGCTTCTGGTTTGCCTTTTTGAGGACAGGCTCACAGTGGTTTTATTAAAGGTCTTGTGCCAGTAAGGAGAATATTGCTGGACACAAGACACTGAAGTGGCAGAATGCAACAAACCTGGGAGAGCAGGAACACAAATGCTTCTTCCCAGGTGTTCATGATCTAATCGAAGACAGAGAAGGTGGCAGTATTGCCCATTTCCCATGATGGTGCTATGTGGTTCTTGCCCAGCCAGGTCAGGCTGTCCCAGCCCCAGCTCCCTCCTTGAGCACCTCCAGTGCATACATACAGAGGTGGTAGGGTGGTAGCTCTGACAGGGAGATTCAATCTTTGGAATCCACTGGGTTTCTTAGGCTGCTCAATCTGCCCTCACAGCGTCTGTCTCAATGACAGCTAAATGGAGTGATGAGGGACAGTAGTTCACCCTTCTCATTCTCTGTTCATCATTTAGACTTCAAGCATCAGTCGTTTTGTAATTTCCCCTTGAAGTTCCCCTCTTGTTTTACAAGAAAGGATTTTTGCATAGGCTTTGAATAGTAGCAGTAGATTTATTGGATTGGATGTGTCTAATCTTCCAAGTGTTTGTTGACTGTACATAAACAATGTTGTGCAATAGGTTGAAATGGATTTTTTCTTACCTTGAGCAATTTGGAGTGCAGGCTCCTGAAAAGAGACAGCATTGTGTTAGAAAGGAGAAACTTAAAATGCACAGTACAAATCTTTACCTCCTGAACTAAGAATAACAGGTAGCAGACGTTAACTATATTCGTGTGTGTGTGAACAGGGATTAATTTTGCTGGTGCTTAATCACTACCATTAACTAAAAATGTTAGGAGTTGTAGAAATTAATTTTCTATTGTGGGCCCAGAAGAATGTTTGTTCTAGTGTTTGCTGATGACAATGTTGGGTCTAGCTACGAATTAGGATCCTATACGTAACTTTGTGGAACTTGAATCCACCATATTAGCAATTAAGGCCTGCATTTTAGCCATTTCAGAGCCTATATAGAAATAAAATGCATGGCCTAATGACAAACTACAGGTCAATACGAGAATCGGGAATGCAACAATGCCCACTCATCTCTTGCAGAGATCAACTCAGGCAAAGGAAATCATACACAGCAATTTATGAGGATGACTTTTAATGCTGGGCTTACTGCACTCTTCTACTGCCCATCTGTTGACTGCCTGAACTCTTTACTTGTCCTTTAAGAACATTTTTTAAAGATCTTTAGTTTTTTAACTAGTGCTACTTGCACGAGGTGGGTGATAGGAAGCTGGTTATTCCTGACATGCAAGAAAGTGCCAGTTATTCTCTCTTTCTCTCTCTCTCTCCCCGCCCCCCCCCCCCCCCCCCAATCTGGTCTTACCATGTTTGCTGAACAGTATGAGGGATGGGGAGGAATCGTACAGAAGCTGGTACAGCTGCTGTTCTCTGCTGAGGTAATTATCTAGTAGCAGTCCTAAAGGTCCTTGTATTAAGTGGCTCTGTACTAATCTGCTGATGGAAGAGCTCGTATCCCCCTCTTTTCATGGTCCATGGGCTAGAGGCAAAGATGAGGAAGAAGGAAGAGGCAGCATCTAGCGTCAGATACTTCTTTTAAAGCTCCTAAATTATCTTCCATGGGTAACTTATCAGTCTCATCAATGTTATACTCGAGAGTACGTTAATGTCATGAGTATTTGGGACTGACATCTCATTCATGTTTATTGGAAAACAACAAAACCAAAAAAAGATCATGTTGATAGTACTATATAAAGCATAGGGATAGCATGTCCTGTTTTCATCTCCCTATACTAAAAAAATTTCAAATGCAAATGTCCTTACTTCTCAAATTTTCCATACTGATACTGCAGTGTGTTGGACAATTTCCTTTCTATTTGAATGCCAACATTTGAGAATGCAAGATCTGAAAAAGCCTTGTGTAAACTACACTGAATAACAGAGCATACAATAATGAGGCAACATACATGATGTTCTCCCAAGTGAAAATGACACTCAATGCTCAGTAAAAAAAAATTTTGGGTCTCTGTTAGAAACCCAAATTAGCAGTGTGGCAAGGCTATCTTATAAAAGTATTCCATCAGTTCTCAAAAGTCCTCACAGTTGTCACAGAAGTGGTTTCTTAGAGGATGTTTGCTGTATGTACAGCTGCTGCAGTAGCATGCCCAGCCTCTTGTACTTATTTAGACATCTCAAGTTATACTCTTCGAAGAGGGATACCAGAAGTTGGTGGGAATGCAGGACAGAAATATTGGTAAGGTACCAGGAGTGTTGGGTTAGAGACCGATCTGAGCTCAGGATCAAGTATTAGTGGAGCTGGGTATACATGGGAGGTTGTAGGATACACAGGGAAGTATATAGAAGCTGTATAGGCAGACACTTCTGTCACTCTTTAGCAGAAACAATTAAGCTTGTGCTTATTTTTAATTGAGTGCTGTAAGTAAGCCCAGCCCTGGGGTAAGAGAATGCAGATAGCATGAATGGTGAAAGATTTTCAACAGAGTGTGAAGGAGAAGGATTGGAGTAAGAATAATTGGGATGTCTCAGGGCAGAAGTGGTGCTAGGGTTATGGAGTACGCAGGGAAGAGATGGAAACTCCACATGATAGTACATTCTTGCACACGCAACTATCATCTGCTATAACAGGCTATTTCCCTGCCTATTTTAACCAGATGGTAGGAAATCAAAAGAATGTTTCATTTCATTACTTAAAGGAAGTGATTCAAATAAGGTCTGTCCTTATAGGACAAGGGCTCCCAGTCGTGATTTAGGTGAAGAGTATTTTAGTGCAGATTCACTCAGTGCTCTTTTTGTTTGCCAGGATTGTTTCAGGTCCCCTCACCTTTTCTAATTTTACCATCTCTCTGTTCCCACCCATTTTGCTACCCCAAACTAAATCTTCCCAACGCTATTTTTCCACCTCCAGGATCTACAGAGTATAATACTTGCCTGAAAGACAAGATGCCAATGCTGAAACACATTAATTACACTTAAGTGCTATTCTCTTGTAGCTGCGGTCTTCTGTATGTCTCCTGACCAGTCGTAACTCCAGTGTGAAACGCTGTGTGCCCTACAGCTGGGGAGTGACATGATGGGGAGCTGGGGTTTGGTTCCACAGGGTGTATCATATGTTGGCAACGTCTGGGGCTGGTCCCAGTTCAAGGAATAGTCCTGAGAAAAGCAATGAATGGATATTAAGATTGTTTAATCTAAATCGGATCCCACTTTTTCGGTCTATTTACCAAGATTAGCAGATGCCTTCTTTCCAGGAATATAGCCTAGACAATCTGGTGTTTTCTAGGGGAAGCTGTAATTACATTAAGTTATAAATACCTTAAATGATTATAGTATTTCAATATTTCATTTAAATGATTACAAGGAAGATTGCTATCATTACTTTCACTGAGCTTTTGCAAACTCTAACTTGCAAGGAATTATCCTGGGACCTCAGTAAAAGGTGATGCGTCCCATGTTTGTGGACTAAATATTGTCATGTTGTATTTTTCCTCACCTGTTGTAAGTTGCTGGGTGAACACGAGATAAACATGTAAAAAATGAAAAAAACATAGACATCACTTGCTTGACTAAATTATATTTTTAAAAAAAGAAAAAGTTCTTAACTAGACAAATTGAAATTCCTCTAGTTAGAAAAATTGCAGCAAAACAGTCTGATGTTAGTACAAAGAAAACAGCAGATGATACCAATTGTCCAAATATCCATAGCAATTTGTAAATAATGTTCTTTATGCTAGCAGAGAGCGAATCATGATGGAAATGTAATTTAAAAAAGCAAAACAAAACCCAAGATTTCGAATAAAATTTCACGAGAGCCAGAGATCATGCTGCTGTTCTGTGAAAATTAACAATTCCATTCTTTCTCAAGCTTTTTATATGTTTTTATTGCCGTCTTAAGTAAATGCTAGCCAAAGTTATCTTCAGCTTTCCCAATGCAAACTGATTCCTTTTGGTGGTAGAAAGGTGTGATACAAGCCTTAGCCTAGAAATCTTGCAGTCTTCAACTGCACAGCTTCATCCCAAAAGGTGAAGACCTTATTTTTTTTTCAGAACTCATGGGTGCCGCTCAAAATTTTGCAGACCTTGTTGCACCAATGCTGGAATTGCTGGTTAGCTAGAATTAGTGCTGCAGTGGAAGCTGTTGTGACTGGACATGGTGTTTTGAGGCTGATTTTTCCTTTCTTGCTTTGCTTCAGCTCTTGTGTCTACTTGCTATTGAAATATCATAAATTAATTTTGATTGAAAAGGACCTCTAGGGGTCATCTGGTCCAACATCCTGCTCCAAGTAGGGCTGATCCTGAAGATATATCAGATTCCTCAAGACCTTGTCCTGTTCAATGTTGAAAATTTCCAAGGATGGAGATTTCCCAGGCTCTCTAGGTAACCTGTTCCAGTGCTTGATCACTGTTTTGCCCTTTCGCCTCTTAAATTTAATTGGAATTTGTCTTGCTGCAACTAGAGACTGTGACTTCCTTCATTGACTACCTATGAGAAGAGTCTGGCTCCATCTGTGTTCCCCCTGTTAAGGACTAGAAGACTGCAGTTAGGCCCTGGTAGCCTTCTCTTCCTGAGTTGGAAGGCGCCCAGCTTCCTCAGCCGTTCCTCACACATCATGTGCTCTCTCACCATCTTGATGGCTGTCCTTGGATTCTCTCCTGTTTATTGGGATTTCTTTTGTATCTGAAGGCTCAAAAATGAGCACACAACTTGAAATGCAGCTTTAACAACGATGACTAGAAGGGAATGGTTCACTCCCATTGAACCACTTGCTATGCTTTTGCTAATTCAGACCAGTCTGCAGTTAGCACTCGTTGCTGCATAGGCACATTGCTGAATCGCGTTCAACTCCTTGTTCACCATACTCCCACTTTCCTTTCCCAAAGAGGGCTACTTAGCTTGTCAGTCCCCAGCCTGAACTGTTGCACAGGGCTATTTTCTCCTACACGCAAGACTTTGGATTTGCCTTGATGAAATTCATGAGAGTGCTGTCAACCCATACCTTTGGCTTGTCAAGGTGCTCCTGAAGGGCAGCCCAGCCCTCTGGTGTACAAACATAACAATTTGACTTGGCTGAGCTTAGGTAAATGAGTTATGAGCAAAACACTACAGTTTGCTGTTCCAACAACTTTCCTGAAGGCGAAAGCTGTGTCTTTCGGAGATCTGGCAAAGTGAAGTCTTGGCCTCTGTCCTCTTCCACTTGGTTCCACAGTTTGTGGGATTGCCTTGATGTTCCCTTCAGCTCATTCAGCTTTTGCCTTTTGGTATTTTCTGAGCAGTTCCTGAATCGTTACTGTAACTTACTGAATTCCAAGCTGATATTCTCTGCTTTACTAGCTTCTTATGGCATTAATCAATGACATCAAAAGAGGGATTTATGTTTGCGCATCACCAAACTCTTTCTTCAGGGATCAGTGGCACCAGAAAGTTACCACATTTAGATTTGAGTCTAAAAAGGGTTAGTCTGACAGGCACTTGCTGGCAGGGGTTGGACTCGGCATAAAAGGGGGGTTAGCTGCCTTTGACCTTTGCGTTTAGAGCATTAGCTGGTATTTAGAGCCTCATGTTTGTGTCTCTTCTCAGCCTGAGGTAATTCAGTCCTGCCACTAAGAAGAGTTTTTTAACTGCCAGGCTGAAGATGGTCTGGACAAGGTACGCTTCTGCTTTTCTGCTAAAGGTGTCCTGAAATTATTTGAGTTAAATTAGAAGCATTACTCTGTCTAGATGTTCAGATGGAAAAAAAGGTATCTTCTACTCAGCTTCTTGATGGCTGGTTTTGTGGTTTATTTTAAAAGGAAACAAAATCATCCCACACAAAAGAAATGTTTTTCATTAAGCAGAAGATACAGCTTTTTGAAGAAATTACTCAATCATAAATATTTTCCTAAAGTTTGAAGTCCCAGAGTAATGTTAATAGGAGTGCTTACAGAAACTCTGTAAGGTTTTAAAATGGAGCTTATTTTTTTTTTTTTCCCAAATGGCAGGCAATTAAATTATTTTTAACAGATTAAAGCTGTGCCAATATAACTTCTGTTTTATTATTTCTAAATAGAGAACAGTGCTGTTTGCATTCTTTTGCACAATCCGGCACAATCTGTGTGTCACTTTTAACACGGATATCTTAAAAATCTGTTTTCTTGGGGGGAAAAAAAAATTGCCTCTATGCTAAACTAATATTTCAGATCAGATTAATTTACACAGGTCTTTCATAAGATAGTCGTATTGTTTTACATGCTTTTGATTAAATGGCCTTTAGAATCACAGCATCCTATTTGCTGGACCCTAAGAATTTGTAATTAAGATCTTATCCATTATTTGCTGAAGATGAGAAAGTACAGGAACTAACGCTGCTAAATGTTTTTTAAAAAGGACAAATGACATTTCAAGGTGTGTGTGCAAATTCACTGACAGTGATAAACAAAGAATTGCATTAGAAGTGAAATTATTTGTACTCAGTGAGGAATATGGGAGTGACTCGTATAAAGTTGCTCATAATACACCTGATGGAGTTAATGCACAAACAAGTTGAAAAGCCACCAAAACAAGACTCTAAAGAGTCTCTTTTAAATTGTGAGGAGCTAGTCAAAAGAAGAACTAGTACTTTGTTTAGCTGTGAGCTAATCTCTGTTTTCCATATGTTGTGGTATAGAGCAGAAGTACACAGAAGTCAGAAGTTGATTATCAATAGTCTATGTACCAAGTCTTAAGTACTGAAAAACTTTGTGTGTTGGTTTGAATGTTAAAATCCAAACCTGAGAAATAATTTCTCTGAGTAACACTGCAAATAACTCTTATAGTCTAATTCTTCTAAATTTGTTTTCTATTGTGATCTCAATTATTTTCTTATTTGTTTCTAATGTTTATGGTTGAACGCACACTGTTCACAGTTTGTGAATAAATTAAATTCACAGAAGTGATTACAACACGATGAAGAAAGCAGTGGTCAAAATTTTCTGTTTTCCTTCCTTCAGTAGAGTTTTGTTATCATAGTGAATTTAAAGCTGAGGAGTTCTGAAATCTGGAGGTGTAGTTGTTTTGTCATATCTGCTTCTAACTGATATCTGTTGAAAAACTCTGGTAAGCTGAGCTGAAAGAAGTGAATAAGCTTTTTTTGGTTGGGGAGACATACGACAGGTCTTTTTCCTCAACTCAGGCACATGTTTGCCTGCTAACACACCATAAGCCACCCAAATCCATGTTAATATTGTGCGTTGTATGATTAATACATATCTTTGCCTGTCTCTCTTCTTCTTTGGTGTGGGTGTGAGTCTATCTTCCAACTCGTAGCTGAAACTACATTGTGATCATACTGGAAGCTGGTACTCACTCAGTCTCCCATCAGTTTGCATCTAGCGGGATAAGTAGAAGGCAGTGGGAGAATCCATCCCTGTTTGTTTTACTGTTGCTAGGGAATACAGTCTCCACTGCGCCTGAAGAAGGGGCTGTTCCATGGTCTCATAAATTTGCACCTGAGATGTTATTTATCACCACGTGCTTCTTAGCTCAGCAAGGTGACTTGTGCATCCAGCTCCATTCGCTGGGGAGATGGGTAGGGTTTATTTTGTTTGCTTGTGGGTTAGTATGTAGAAGCCTCCTGGTAAACTGTCGTATTCTTGAGGCTAAGATATGTGGTGTGGAAAAGAGCATCTCCTTTTGACTGCTATCACCCTCAATGCATAGCAGTTTAATTAGCGCTGCAGGAAGATCTGGGCACTCAGCAATGCTGTTGTCCTCCTCTGTCTGTCCCTGCTCCTGCATTCATGCACCAACATGCACACATACATACATTTCCTGATTTACCAGAGGGGATGAAGTGAAACTTTTGCTTCAGTGTGAGGTCAGCTGACTTACATTTGAACAACTTTTACTATCAACTGAAATCAGTCAAACTTGCTTTAGAATCACAGAATCATCAAATTGTCTATGTTGGAAGCGACCTTTAAGATAATCAAGTCCAACCATCAACCTAGCACTGCCAAAACCACCACTAAACCATGTCCCTAAGCACCACATCTACCCATCTTTTAAATACCTCCAGGGATGGTGATTCCACCACTTCCCTGGGCATCCTGTTCCAATGCTTGACAACCCTTTGTGGGAAGAACTTTTTCCTAATATCCAATCTAAACTTCCCCTGACGCAACTTCCTCTTGTCCTGTCTCTTGTTACTAGCGAGAAGAGGTTGACCCCCACCTCTCTTCAGGTTGTTGTGGAGAGCAGTAAGTTCTGCCCTCAGCCTTTTCTCCAGGCCAAACAACCCCAGTTCCCTCAGCTGTTCCTTTTAAGACTTGTGCTCTAGACCCTTCACCAGCTTTGTTGCTCTCCTCTGGACATGCTCCAGCCCCTCAATGTCTTTCTTGTAGTGAGGGGCCCAAAACTGAACACAGTAGTTGAGGTGGGGCCTCACCAGTGCTGAGTACAGGGGGATGATCACTCCCCTAGCCCTGCTGGACACACTATTCCTGATACAAGCCAGAATGCCATTGGCCTTCTTGGCCACCTGGGCACACTGCTGGCTCATATTCAGCTGGCTGTTGACCAGCACCCCCAGGTAATTTTCCAATGGGCAGCTTTTACCTGAAGTGGACACCACTGCCATGAACTCTTCTTAGTGGGCTGTGGAAGGTTAGCGGCCACATGATGGTTGCTGACCACAGCCTAAGTAAAACTGTTTTTCTTGGCAGTACTGTGCCATCTGGCCTTCAGCACTGGAGTGTGTCTCCTCTTGTATTTTCTCAAAACCTTGAAAGCCTAATACAGCCTTGCTAGTATGCATTCTCACTACTGGTTTTAAAATAGATGTTGTGTCCCCTCCTGCATCAACACTTTCCACAGCTGACAATTTTTATGTTGTTTCAGGTAACCAACAGAAAACCTATTTAGGTCTCTTACTGCACCACTACTTTGTATCAGAAGAGTTAATGATGGTAAGGTCTTTCTTCCCCTTGAGGCACTCTGAGTGTTGTAGTTAAGTCAGACATTTGAAATCTATTAAGGTATTCAGAGTACTGATTCATTTTAAGAATGGTTTCCTTGGGCAGGGTCATTGTCTATTTAATATTTCTCTTGGTCAGGACTCACGCATTTTCCTGCAGTTTGTTGCCTAAAAACACAGCAAGAAAATTTTAATTCATTCACACCTTTTCTTTTACTTTTATGATGCCATAGTAAGAAATAAAATTGATTCAGAGCTGTGCAAAGTACATTTTTTTCACTTGACAATGTAGTGTCAGCCATACTTGACAAAATGATTAAAATCATCCTATTAGCATTTTATACCATTTCAACCTGTTAGGATTCTGGGTGACAGTCGGTACTTATTTGGCAAAGGGATGTCAAGAATCTGCTCAGTTCCCTGTGCAATCTTAAAGCAATTTAGCTCTATTGGAGTACAGAGTGTAACAGAAAGCAGGCTGTCTCAAGGAGCTTGATATTTGCATGATTTTTTTTTTATTTTTTTTTTTTTTAAATCTCTGGGCAACTTAGGACTGAGTGAGTCTGGCAAAATCATGGAGATTTTTAAGTCAGGGAGCTCTTTGTAGACAGTTGGAAAAACTGCTCTGGTTTTCTATCCAGGTACTAAACTAGTCTGAGAATTTTCTGCTATGATGATTCAGTAGAGTTTAGTTGAACCAGTTTTAGTAGAGTTTAGGCAAGTCAAAAAAGTCAATTTACACAGCTGTGAATGCTACTCACGCATACGAACTTTGCCTACAGGATAGCAGTTCCTAGCAGAGCATTATGTGCCAAGCTGATACCAGCAATAAGTGAAGTACCAAATATAACCACAGTGTGAAGGTAACCGGACAAATGGCAGCAATTTAGTGGTTTGGAACTTCTTCATGGTGCATCAATGAGATTTCCATAGAGTTTGGTTATATACAACCAGTAAGAATTACTAGTTCAGTGGGAGATGTCTGAGGGAGTTCATGATGGGATTTTATTACAAAGGAGAATAGCGGGCACTGAGACAGAACAGTCTCTTTTTTGGGTTACAACTCTTACAGTTCCCCTTGGGTGGCAAGGAGTTGAAGAACAAATGAGTTTGCTGTGAGTGTGTCACAAGCATATACCACATTTAACAAACTAAATTAGGTAACTAATCAGGTCACCCTGATTCTCTTCCTTAGGCTGAGATGGACAAGCTAGCAAGTCTTAATGTCTTGTATGGATTGTTTGCAGTTTCCAGGCTTGCACTGAATGTATTTGCTTTTAAGTATCTGGGGGGTTCATCTGGTGCTGACTGCAGGTTTGATCTATGCACTCTGTGGGAATTTCACCTGCATACAACCCAGCTCTATTTCACTTTTGTTCCACATGTCCTATTTTTTCTGGAGCAGAAGGAGGGAACCCCCAAGGGTTGATACATCAAGGTGAATAATACCCTGCTCTTGGCAAGCTTAATTAAGATTCTCTGTAGGTGCTACAAGGGGAAAGAATATTGGTCATTCTGCTTGCAGAAATCCAATACTATGCTATTGCATGTGAGTGTTGAGGATTTATTTGGCAGTCTGCTAGCCTGTCTTGGTCTTGCAAAGTTACAGCTCTTTGCTAACCAGGTTGTAATTTGCAGCATAGAGGCAGTATCTTGCTTGCATATCTTTAAAGCCAGAGAAATTTAGTGTCCATGTGTGAATGTGACAGGACCACAAGTCAGACAGATCCACCATTCCATGTTTTTGAAGCGGTTCCTAAGCTCAACTAATTAGTTTCCTGGAACATAAAACACAGCTAGATCAAGGTGAGCCTTTAAATAGGAAAAACCCAAATTAAGTTGGGCAAGTTATTAAGTAAAAGGCTTGAAGAAAGCCTGTAGACTTTATGAAGTTTGAATCCTTTCTAAACATATTTCCATTCTGCTGTCTCCCTGTGCTCCCAGGGCTGCTCCTAGTCTTTCCGTTGCTTTTGAGGCTCAACTTTGAGTCTGCTCCTTGTTGCAACTAAGGCCATGACACCGCAGGTTTGTGTTAGTCTGCCAGTTCCCTTTAGGAGTCTGTCTGTTGCTGTCTGCCTACCTGCCCCATTCTGCACTCAGTAAGTGCTTATGTGTGTGGGAAATAGGTAGTGCACTATGGTAGCACGATGATGTCACGCACGGTGACACCATTTGTCACGGTGAGTTGGAACCAGGAGCACATTCAGTCTCTTGGGTGCTGCAGATCACTTTGCTGCATTCTGTTTGTTTTTCTTTAATTATTTTAAAAGCCCCTCTTTTCCAAAACATTCCCAGAAATGGTAAGTTTGGACTGTGTAGTTCTTCTGTGAATAACAGAGTATATTTCACGCAGTGCAAATTATCACAATAAAGTGGCGAATGGGGTCAGGAGAAATTTTGACTGCTGTAGCCATTGCAGGAATATTTCACCTACTGGAGAAACCCACTGTTGGATATAACTAAGGCGAGCACAAGTCACTGTTCAAAATTTGGTTTTCAGCCTGGGGGAGGAAAAAGATACTGTTGTCTTTGGTGAGAAAGGAGCAAGGGTCCTAACCAATACATAGATTTTGAGGGGCTTTGGTACTTGCTGACTGTGAAGCCCTGTGCCTACTCACGCACTGTCATGCCATCTGGGTAGTGGTTACAATAAAATTGTGTTCTCTCCATACTGTCTCTTTTGCCAGGTATTAGGTGGAAAAAAATGTATGGGGTTTACCTGTGCTGATAAGTGCTCTATCCGTTTCCAGCCTGAGATGTCTATAAAATGGTGAATTATTGTCGTCTGATGCTATGTTAATTTAAGCCAAATTAAAACATACCATAAATTTCATTTGGCTTTTAAGGGCTAACTTAAACGGTAGCTTGTCCAAATGATCACACATTATTCCTCCTTAAATAAATTAGCTTAGCAGAGTTTTATTCACTATAGAAAAAGTTAAACTGTTTTACATCACAGAAAGATTTTAATTAAAAATCGTAGATATGCGATGAAGACTGTTCGACCACATTTTCTTGACCTTTGGGTCAAGAAATTTATTTTTGCTTTTCATAATTCATTAAGCCCTTCCTAAATGCTTACTTTGTCAGTTGTATTGTTCTTCTGACCTGTGTCTGTGTTTCCAAAATTCTTGTTGGGGAATTAAAAAAAGAAATAAAAATTCAAGCACTACTGCTTCACAAAAAGCCATGCTGGGAGCTACTTGTACCACTTAGCACTCTTCATGAGTAACATCATCCTCTAAATGAAGAGTTTAATCTTATTTTCAAAAAATAGCAAATGCTTCTGACCTTTTATTAAAATTTAAATATATTCTCAAGAACGCCTCAGACATCCTTGTGCTAGCTTCTCATGTTTTCCAGGTAAGCAACTTGCAGAAACTGTAAGAACAATTCTGAAGGGCCTCAGAGTCACTTGTGCCTCTTGTCATCCGCAGTGAATGTTTATTTAGAAACTTTCTGTGGTTACGCGTGTTGGGAGACATACCCTGTTGCTGTATGACTGAGGCACATACAGGAGGCTTTATTTCAACATGTCTTAATCAGAAAGATACTGAAGAGCTCTTTTTCTGTATCTTCTCAACTCAGAATAATGTCTTATTTTAATTTCATGTTAGAAAAGTATCAAGAAAGATTTCTTTTTTTCTTTTTTTTTTTTTAACCCTTATTGTTACCTTATTTTCAGGAGTGAGTAGGTCATCGGGGAAGAAAGAATTCATATAGCAGACTTCCCCCCACAACAAATTCTTGCTGTGATTGTTGAGGGCCAAGTGATTTTTCAAAACATCATTGTGCTCCTATCTCAGTTTCAATTGCAGCTTATTACTCAAGAGTGGGATGCCAGGCATACTATGATGTATACTATTGTTACTTCAGATGTTTTGCACTAGTACATGTCCCTTTTCTTCCATCTGCAAGAGCTTCCCAATGGTTATTGATAAATTTGGATTTTCTCCTTCTATATTCTCCTCTCTTATTTCAGTCCCTCCTTTTATTTCCTGCAAAGAGAACAGCTGCAGTTAAAAGGAGTTTCACATTTTCAGTACACAACAATTTTCAGTGTACTGAAAAGAAGCAAGTCAACAGCTCGGAGGTGGTGACCCTTCCCTGCATTATGTTATTTTTTCTTCTCCCAAAATGACCTGGGAAAAAAACCAATCCTATTAAAACCAAGTACATAGTCCATAGTAGACATAAGAAAAGGGGAACATTGGTAACACTTGACTTTATAAAGGCAGTTTCAGAAAACTTATTTTACTAAACACAGAATGAACTAATTCTGTGATAATCTTTGATTTATTATTTTTGATTGTTCATGCTGGAACTCTTATCTTTTGCAGTGCTCATACTCTAGAAAAGAAAACCAAATATCATAGTTAAATGACACATATTTTCCCTTTTGTGACTTCTTCCCTATATTGTAAAAAGCACAGGGAATGGAATGAAAGGAAATCTAACCGAAATAGTCCAACAGAGTGTGACTGTGAAAATATAGGCTATTTATGGTAGTTTAATAATAAATGGTAATGAATGAAGGGAAGAAAATGAAAGATGAGGCAAGTACAAAATTGAACAGTTGACATTAGTGACTGTGGTAAGCCTGCCAAAAATATCTCCCTTAGCTCTTCATTTTGTACTTGAGCTGCAATGGCAAATGCCTTGTAAATCTACTACAGCACATTTCTCTGAAAATGAGAGGCAACACAATAGTAAGTAGTTTGCAACAATAAATTTAAGTGATAATGATCTTGGGGCTCAAGTGTCTGAAACAATTAGCACCTTTTGAGGTTACTTAAATGCAAAAACACAACTGATTTCCTAGGGGAATTTTAAAAAGCCTTTTGATGCGAATAAAGAACAGAGACATTTTCCTCATTTATTGAATAATTAAATTTAATTCTTTGTTTTGTTAGAAATCATTGTAATGTTGAACATCTTTGGTAAAAATTGGAAAAGCTAGATAAAACTGAGCTTATTCTCAACAATAGGACATCTTATTTGTTTTCTAAACATCTTTGAATATATTATTTTTCATACACTATTCCTCTGGACTCTTATGCTTTTCCATAATTCCACTTATTTCCATTAAACATAATAGCAATGGAGCAATATAGATTATGTAGGGACGAAGAGGCAGAAGTGAGCAAGGTGTTGGTCTCCTTGTTAATACTGAATGTAGCAAAATATCTGATAAGTGTTTGAGTACTGGGATGTCAGAGAAAACAATACAGTACTAAGACTTTGTTTAGCTTTTTGCATATTTGTGCTATAAAACATAAAAAATGTCCACATGCAGATTTAAGGGTACCTGGAAAAATGTCTAATTCAAGATGACATTATGTGTGTGAACATTCATCCATTTTAATTAACGCTGCTGATTAGAAATCATCTTTAAAACTGTGTTGTGTAATGTTATTGGATTGATGCAGAAGTGAATGAGTTAAATAAAATTGACTGTATGTTGTGGGTGAGGAAATACAGTGTGGATGTTACAAAATCCCCTCCGGCCCAGGAATATTTGAATCAACACCAATTTGATTCTGGTTAGGTGATGGGTCCAGCTGCAGAAAAAGCCAGCAGAACTCAATAACTTATACTGTGGGATCTGACTAATTGCTCATATTGCACAACAGGAGGTCTCTAAGGCCCAAATGTTAGCTTTCCATTAGTGATTCAGAGTGAGATGTTAATGTTTTGAATTCGTGTTCACCATCTTACAGACGTTCTGGCCAGTGTTACCTGAATTATGAATTTCATCCTTGTGCAGCCCCAGAACAACTCCTGCACTTGATCGGTGGTACAGCCAGAAAAAAAGGACATAGTGGACCCTATCTAAAATTACTCAGGTGTGGGGTCCTCCGCAGGCTGCACAGTAGGTATCTGCTCCACCGTGGTGCTCCATGGGCTGCCGGGGGACAGCCTGCCTCACCATGGTATTCACCAGGGGCTGCAGGGGAATCTTTGCTCCAGTGCCTGGAGCATCTCCTCCCCTTCCTTCCTCACTGACCTTGGTGTCTGCAGGGCTGTTTCTCTTACACTTTTTCTCCTTCCTCTTTCATAGTGGCTGTGCAGTGCTTTTTAACCTTTCTGAAATGTGTTATCACAAAGGTTCCACCAGCATCACTGATAGGCTCAGCTTTGGGTGGTGGTGGGTCAGTTTTGGAGCTATCTGGGACTGGCTCCATTGGATATCGGGGCAGCTCCTGGTGTCTTTCACAGGAACCATCCCTGCAGCTCCCCTGCTACCAAAACCTTTCCACATAAACCCAATATGGTTGCATTATTGAAAGGGAGTGATCTTCATATCACAAATACACAAAATGTTTCTTGATGCTCTTCTGAGCTTCTGTCTGTGTAACAGTTACAGATCAAGGAAAGGCTTCAACTTTCTTTGAGGAAAGACTTCAACTTCCAAGCTGAATGCAAGTTTACTGTGAACAGTGTAAGTCAATTTGATCTCTGCTGTTACTGCATATTTAATCGTGGTGGAAACTTAGGCAGAGTCAGTTTTGATTATACAGGATTTATCTATTTGCTACACTCCAACTCCATTTCATATTGGAGTTCTTAAATTGGAATCATCCAGTGTAAATGTTATATACTCGAAGAAATAGTAATGAGACTGAAAATATGTCCTATAAATGAAAAAAAAAAAAAGGATAAATGGAGAAAAAAAAAAAGGAGAAAGTATATATACTCCTCTTATAAGGACAGACAGGAAATTTTTGTTTATTTTGGTGGGTGGTCTCAGTTCCCAAATAGTGAACAACAAAAAGAAAAATGACATTGAGCAAGACGCTGAGCCTTTACGAGGTGTTTGGAGAGTATCTTAGGAAATGAGGTGACAGAAGAGTGAGTGTCGCCCTTGCTGTGGAGTCAGTGACTTAAGAGGCAGGTGGCACCCGAGGCAGAATATAAGCTGTTAAATGGGATATCAAACACCAATACCTTAGTGGTAGCACTGTGTGAACGATCCCCTGTACAGCAGGCAGGATCGGTTGCTAGGTAAGATCTCAAAGTATGTCAAGAGATGTCAAGGTCTGAGGGTTAATTTTCTGGGAAATATTTCACTGAATAGATTAAGCCCTCCTCTGCTGTATCCTCTCCTTCTAAACCAAAATTAAATCCGATTGCTGGTAGTTAAAATTAGAAGATGATAAAGAAATCATATACAGAAGAGCCCACAGTTTGGGATGAATTAACTTCCGTTTTAAGATATAGAAGTTTGGTGTAGTTGTTGGAGTGGGCGTTGCTTTTGGTTTTGCTTTTCAAATGCAGAACACAGGAATGGCTACAGTGGTTCAGACCAGGCGTGGTGCAAGTACTCAGCATTGTCCTGGAACAACTGATCGGTAGGACAGGACAAGCTTTTAATCCTACGTGCCCAAAACACTGCCCTAGCCACCAATGAGCTGTGATTGTGGAGTTCCCTGAGCAAATCACTCTCTGCTAAGAAGTTTTGGATTGTTTTTTGATCTATGAACTAGTCCAATTTCTTTTCATGTACTTGTGAACTTTTAACATTCATGACATCCTCTGGCAGGACATTTCACACCTATGTTGCATTGCATGAAGAAGTTTAGAACAAATGAAAGGAAGTGCATTTTCTTTCAGTGAATAATTACATTGTCACCAGATGTGTAGTTGTCAAAGTGGTGGTTCCAAGAGCCATTGTACAAACTCATGGGAAGAAAATCCAGTTACACCGATTAAACGCAAAAATATAATTGCTGGCTTTAAAAATGCCTAAGTTGCAGATACTTGAAAACAGAAAGGATCCCTCGGGAAAAGCATGCCCTGCCCATAAACTCAGGCAGAGGATGTTAACTTGATTGACCTTTGTTGTAGCTCAGAGCTGTTGTCCATATGTTCTTCACTGAATTGTCTGTATTGCTTGATGACTTTAAAGAAGTGAATGAAAATCAAGCAAAAAATCATTGTTGGCGTTCCTCATCTCTTAGCTCCTTTCAAGCTGATAGTCTAATGTAGAGTTAGATCCTCACCAAGATTTTGCAGAGTATAGGAATAAGGCTTTGTACCTCTGTTGTCTCTGTTCAGGGAAGTCTCACCATATATTTATGAGCACTTGCTTCTTTTTCCAGTGATATTCAGTGCAGAGTGCTGCTGAAAGCTCTCATATCACTTCAAAAAGTTTGATATTTCATTATGTAGATGACAGCAGTTGGTTATTCCCTGTCATCATAAAGGATCCCTAACCTCAGCAGTCAGTAGCTCAATAGATACCAAAATTGTTCCTCAGGATTGCTTTTACTCGGAAGAGTAAAGTTGTGCCAGAGTATAGCTACCTGAGAAACAGCTGGGCATAGCTATCCAACAGCTAGAAATCTAAATATAATCGCGCATCTGACCAGTGCATTGCTTCCCAATAGTTCTCAGTGCTATGCGAATCTAACGAGATCACTTAAATTACAAGTATCTGCTCTTCTGCTAGCCCTGTAATTACTCAAACCTGTCAATGTTTTAGGAGTCAGCAAAGCTTTATGTATCGGACCCATATGAATTTCCATTCTGCACACTGAAGATTTGCACCGTGTCACGCTTGCAGCCCTGAGGGTTTGAGCAGACACCCCGGCATCTCTCTCTCTGTCTGCCAGACAGCCTTCCTGGCAGCCAGCAACCCTCAGGAGTCAGTTCTGCTGCTTTTCTTGACTTCAGTGACGTGTGTCCTTCACATGGGACATCCTTTCTCTCAGCTGCAGAGGGCCTTTGGATACAGCGGAGAAGGTCTCGCTCATGTATTCAGCTGCTGTGCTGTTCTCTCCAGAAAGGTTTCTTGTCCTTGTGCACCCCTTATGGCTCAGGCAGTGCTCCCTCCCCATGCGTTCAGATCCCTTTCTTGGTGGAGGGTGATAGTTCTTATTTGCCAGCCTCTCCTCTGAAGAGGATTCAGGAAGCTTGACACTTCAATCCCCAAACTCATTTGACTCTTCTCCTATGCAGCAGTTCATCCGGCTATTTTTCTCAATTAAACTAAGTGGTTCTGTTTCCTTGGAAATAGAAACGGTGCCTTTGTCAGGTACCACCTGTGAATTAATCTGTCTTTGTCACAGTGAGAGGTAGGACCCTTCACAGACCTTTGCTTGGTGGCTTGCTGGTATTTCTCCTTGAGAATTGTCCATATAATCTGTATCAAGTCAGTGTGTGAAGAGATAAATTTAATTATTCCATTAATATCTATGTTTGCTATTTATATGTGGCTTATTACTGGCTTTTGGCTGAGACTAAGCACCGCAATAAATGTGTTTGGGGTGAGCTGTTCTCAGCCCCTTCCTCTGAAGAAAACTGTAGCATGTACCAAATCACATGTATTTGAAATTTCAGTTACGGTAAAACTACATTTCTCCAATGGAAGGTATTGCAACCATCCTCAGTGTTTCAATGTGCAGTCAAGATGAGCAGCAGAGCATGGCTGTCTGTTTTCATATATATGAGAGGAAAGCGAGCTGGCTGCAGTTCAGCCCAGCAGAACAGAGATGTTGATGACAATTTAGGTGAAAGAGCAAAACTGGGTAGCAAAACCAGTGCTGGCTCCTTTGGGTGATATTTTTCATCATTTAAGTTTGTGACTTTTTATGAGGGATTCTTTCCCCTTCATTGCTGTTAGTCATGCTCCAATTAATAAGCCAGTCATCTTCTTGTCATCTACA
Organism: Charadrius vociferus; assembly: GCF_000708025.1. NCBI lineage: Eukaryota > Metazoa > Chordata > Aves > Charadriiformes > Charadriidae > Charadrius > Charadrius vociferus. The sequence goes on along the minus strand of NW_009648539.1, from coordinate 4,657,513 downwards.
TGTGGCCAGGACTTTCTAGCCTCTGCTTTTTAATGGGGATTTTGGTTCTTATGCAGTCTTTTGTTGTACTGGAATTAGATTGATGCGTGGCGGTTCTCCTGGATCTACTTGTAGTCACTTGGTGACAACAGTTCAAGAACTAATTTGGTGGTTGTATGATGGGAATTTCAGTGATGCCTGTGCTTGTCTTTCAACAATGTTGCCCACTTTTAAGGTTATATATGTAGAGTTTGGCAATGGACAGTCATGAGCAGCAATGGTGGCCTTCTGGCATCTCTGAAAAAGTCAAATTGTTAAAAGGGCTTCAGGAGTTCGCTAAGGATATGTTCCTCAGACTAGAGGCAGGAAGAAACCTTTTATAACTGCTTGTCTGTCTGGTTTGGTAGGGCTATTATTTTTATCTGAATGTTTATTTTTTAATGCTTGTGACAGACCGTTCTGTTGCTTGCAGGGAAGAATGTTATACACTGTGTATATGTTGTGAAATGTGACGTTAAACAGATGTGAAAGTCTGCTTTCTCCCATCTTTCTCATTTTTCCTTTTGTTTCTGTCCAGTTGTGTCCAGCCACAGTATTAAGATGTTTGGGTTTTTTTCTTTATCTCTGAGACATTTGGACTATTTTGGCAGTTTTACTCAAGGAGCAGGCTGAGTCCTGTGATTATTTTTGGTGGCCTAAAAGAGAGTGAGCTGAGACTAGTCAGGGAGAAAGTACAAAGATGAAAACATGGCAAGCTTTTAACTGAATTGCAATGAAAAGATACCCACAAGTTATTCTACGTACTTTAGATTGATCGGTAATACCTCTTAGCAGTGGGAACCTTTCACTTTGGGAGAGACGAATAAAGCTTTCAGCATACCTTCCCAAGGGAATTGCTGTGCGATTGAAAAAGGGTTGTTGTCATGCAAGTATCTTCATAAACATGAAAATATAAAATAGATAAGAAAGAAAAAAAAACCATATCATAATAGCAAGTCTGGACCTCTCAGCGAATAGACCTACTGGGATCTGTAACTGCCTAAGGTTACTCTATTGCAGTGAGAAGTAATCTGTAGGCAGATATTAATTAAAAACACAGCAGTGTTTTGTGATGTAAGGGTGAATTTTAGTATGAATTTTACTTTAGATAACAGACTGTAGATCTTTATCATTTAGAATGCAGAATTTTTTTCTCCGTAACTTTTTATGCACATAGCCCTTCATGGGTTACCGCTTCTGACTGTTATTTAACCATCAGCATCCTCCTTGTTTCATATATGACTTGTATTCTTCTTAAACTGTTACTCAATGATACATTTAAAACACGTGACATAACGCAAAAAAAAAAAAAAACCAAATAATTTTATTGTTGTGTTTTAAGTTGGTATGAAAACCACTTCAACAATCACTGTTCCTGCAGCTTCAAATGGTGAAGTGGATGAGGGCAAAGACTTGGATATATGTCAGTTAAGTTCAGATACTCAAAGCTCTAGTGTCCTTGGCTGCTTATAAAAGTTAAGAAGTAGCTGAGCCTTCTAGTTGCACTTGGAATAAACTGGTCTTTCACTTGGGGTTGGAGGAGTAAGAAGGGAGGACGCTGCTTATTCCAGTAATCACAATCTTAATTCCTCTACAATGTGAGTTCGCCACCAATCTGTCAAACTGACAAGGGAGCCTCTGCCATACTGAATGTTTAGGGTTTTTTTTTCTTTCCTGTAATAAGATGGAAAATGTTGTGCTGTGTTATGCAATTTTTAAAAAGTCTATGCAGTAAAAATCTGTATCCATTTGAATAAGTGTGAGCAATAATTCTATTCTTGCAGATAGAATGCAAATAGAATAATTTTTCTTTTAGCATATTAATTCTGTAAGGAGATTAATATAAGCTTGCAAACTTCTTAGTCAAAATCTTTATTCTCTCTACAGAACACAATACAATTGCTACTTGGATGCTGATAGTAAATGAACTGTTTTATTGAATTGTCATAATGAAATATTGGAGGCTGGTGTATGATAGTTCTTATAAAGACTATATTTGCAGAAGACTTTGTAGAGGAGGCAAAAGGGGACAGATTTTTTTTTTTCAAAAAGGGAGATAAAGAAGTGGCTGCTAGTGGAGCAGTGGCAGCTCCCATTATAACCTTTTGGCACTCCTGACTTCCAGCATGGTTTGGAATCAAATTCTTAACTTCAGGTACATAATTTATTAATACTCTGCTGCAAGCTCAGGAATTAAGCCGTGACTACGTATGTTGTTATGAATGATTAATACTGCTCTGTTTAAGGACTGATATATCTTTTGCAATACTCACTAGCATCACCCTTTATTTCTTAGTTTTCAGTCCTGGTCTCAGTTCTCGGGTGTAAAGAATTTTACCATAATAATGATCAAACTAATTATCAGGGAAGCTCAGAACAAGTCAGGTTAGAAGGGACCTCAGAAGGTCATTTAGTCCAGTCTTCTGTTCAAAGCAGGGTGAGCTATAAAAGCAGAACGCTTAATTCTTAGTACTTTAAAAGAATATTCTTTTGATATTTTTTGAAGACTGTGTTCTCCTTAGAACAGGATGTCTACTATATATGTTTGCCTAGAATGCTACTTAAGGAGAGGTTACTTGGAAACCTTCATTAGAGACAGAACTTTCTTTACAGAGACCAGGAGTAGTGTCAAACTTTCCTCCAACTATGCAAGTCCTGCTGACATCTGGTGTTACATTCCAAATTTTGCTTTGAGAAATGGTAGCTCTGAATGTAGAAGAGGTTTCAGCAAATAATTTTCTGTTGGGTCTTTTTTATTCTTTGTCAAATGGTGGTACCAAAATTTAGATGTTGCAACTTTGTCTTGGAAGGAAGACACAAGGGGTTTTGAAAGATGTAAGGAGGGGTTTTCTTGTTCTTTTGCTACAGCACATTAGGGGTCCGGAACAGAATGCTCCAGTTCTTCATGTTTGGGTCTTAAGATGCTATATATTGCACAATTTTTACAGCAATGCAACTCCTGATTTTTTATTTATTATTTTTTCCTGCCCAGTAGTTTATTTCTTAGTTAGTTATGTTATTTGTGATGTTGAATATTGCTTTTTTTTTTTTTTTCCAGTGTGACAATGCAAAAGGACTCAAAGCCTTCTATGATGCAATAAAATATGGACCTAATCATCTGATGGTTTTCGGTGGCGTATGTGCAACAGTTACTTCTATCATTGCTGAATCTCTAAAGGGATGGAATTTGGTGCAGGTAAGGCATGGAATGGAATATATTCAAGTGATGACTATCATGTATCTCTGTATCATTTTTTTAAATTTAGAAACTTAGTATTTGATGCTTTTCGAGCTTAACATTTTGTGTAATTAGTATATCCCAGTTTTGAAGGTCAGTGAAGTTAAGTGTAAAGAAGAACAGTTACTTTTATGTAGTACTAGATTTTAAGGCTTGGCATTGTGCTCAAAATGCTTCTCGGTATGGGGCAGCAGTCATGTGTCTCAGTAGATTAATTATATAAAGTTAATTTAATGTATCTCAAAAAACAACCTAAATGAAATGAAGTTCAGTCATGGTAGGTGAGCAAATCTAGGACTTATCCAAAGTTAGAGGAAACAACTCATCAGGCTTTAAATTATGGTACACTGGGGTCTTTACTTGGTCTCTACTCAGTCATAATGCAATAATTCCTATTGACTTTAAATGTGTTGGAAGTGCATAAATTTTAACTGGTAACTGGGTACGTATCTCAGTATTTGACTCACAAAGCATGCTTATTCCCAGCTGTTCTTCTTTCTGAGTTTCTCAAAGGTCAGGTTTGTGGAAAGGTTCCCTCTGCTGAGGAATCAGAATTTATTAATGCTAATCTTTAAAATGCATCTGATAACAGCATGATTTTCTTCATTTCTTCAGTCATCTGTCCAGTGATGATCTTTGGACTGATGGCTGTTCATGCAAGGTAGCCAGCTAGTTTTGCTTTTCAGATGTGGAAATGCCCTGGCTTCCTACTCAATACCCATATTGCCCATCGTTTTTTATCAAAATAAACAAAACATACTACAGCAAAATAAAAAAATAATAATATTTAACAATTACCTGAGGTTTCAGTTACGAACAGACTCCTCTTTTCCACCTGGGATACTCACTGAGATTAGTGCAGAATGAACAAATGAGGGATAATTAAGTTTGTGAAGAAGATGATGATCAGAGTACAAATGGGAAAATCTTAGGAGGATAATTAAAGTAGCTTGTTAACTGTGTTTGCAACGCTTGTCATATCAGATCTTTTTTTTTCCTTATGCTTCAGGATTTTTTCTGATGTGAAAAACATCAGTTCTCCTATGGAAACAAAATAATAGTGTGTCTCTGGGGAGAACGGAGAAAGCAACAGAAAGCTTGAAACTATCATTTTACTCTTTCTCTTAAAAATGGCTTAGTCCATGGCCTATAATGAAGTATTTGGCTGGAGCTCTGTTTTTTTTGAATTTGTAGCATGGAACTTCCAGATGATGTCAGATATTTTAGGGAGTTGGGAGTTGGATTTCATTGTGCTAAATCCTTTTCATTTGCAGTCAAGTTCTACCTGCTAAAGTCTGAAAATCAGTTTGTTAATGAAGTTGCTCAGACAGTAAGGAAGGGCAATTAGAAAGCTTCTATATGCTTTTAAATGCCTGAATTTGTCAATATATGTGTTAACTTATAGAATGATATGAAGCATTGCTACCAGACAGCGCCCGTTTCTTTGTATTTAACCACTACAGCTGTGACTCAGCCTTAAAAATTATTAATGATATCAGTACATCGAGGGATTCTCTGCTGCTTGGGCTTAGTATCCTGCAGGCACTAGATAAATCCTCACATGGCATAACTCCACTTCGTGTCAGGTTTTTAGATATTGATTGACTGAATGGTGAAAGAACACAAATGACAGTGTGGCTGGGAAGTGTGGCGAGCCTTAGCGGATGGTATAGCAGCAACGGCAACAGTCTAAATACAGTTTGTGAAAGTGTTATGTCATACAGTGACAGCAATATGTGTATCTGCAAATCAGGAGACGTAGCATGTATAGGATAGTGGGGAAACAGAGTAGAAATCCTTCCACTCCTCAGGATCCACTGTCATAAGCGTCTTTGATTAAAAGCGTAACTTGAAGGAAGAGATAAAAATCTGTAGTTCTTGGAAGCAGAGCAATAATATTCAGCCTGATAAAATACAAGACTGTCCTCCCTCAAAACTTGAAACTTCACCTCAAGGAATCACAGCAAACTCACATAGTTATATGAATTTGTGATCATGATGAAGTCATTTTATGTTGCAGTCAAAAAGAGAGAAAACAGCAAATAGACAAAAACTAACCTGACATTGTACTATTGAATAGAGGATTTACATTTGGATGTCTGTCTCCATCACTCAGTCCCTATACAGGGGTCATAAAAAGAGAGCTCTTACCCCTAGCAGGAATAATTGATTTGATTTACACAGTTGTCATGTGGTTGAGCAAAGTGATGACTGTTTTCCATGCAAGAGAAATGCAGGATGATACTGAGAGTACTGTGAGGAATAGGGAAGAAAAGGAGAGTAACAGAATATAACACTGAAAAATTAGTTTCCTTGTCAAATCCATTCTGAGTCTGGCTGCCTGCAAAGCTTTTCTAAGAGCCTTTTAGGCCCGAATTCCAAGTTTCTGGGTGACCGCTTTTCCTCTGTTTGGAGGAATTTTTCTTTTCTGCCTGTTCCCTATTCTCTAAGTAAAAAGTCCCTCAAACCAAACAACGAAATAAAAAGTAGAGTACGAATGTGCTGGAAATTATCATGTTTCATTTGCTACTCAGGCAACATTATAGTAGTGATGAGAGGGGGGAAAAATGAAATCAATTTTTGCAAGGCAGTTTCAGTCTCTACTCTCCTTACCGTATGCAGTTGGTAACGATACTGTCTTTTTGACTTAACTGGTTAATCCAAGTCACTGATGGCCTGCAAAAATGTGAAATAGGGAAGACTATCAGAGGTTGAGAAGAGTCTCAGTCTGAAGGTGACTTGCCTTATTTCTGTACCATAACTTAACAGAGGGTACTTTTCCTCCCTCATCTTGGCAAATTTTGATTTACTTATGATGAGCCACTGAAAGGGAGATTCTGTTCTCAATTGGCTGCTTTCAGCTGCTGGCTGATTTAATTATCTCTTACTGTAACAAAATTAATGATTTTTTTTTTTTTTTTTTTTAATGGAGCATTTTGTATCTGTGGAAAGAGCAAGTTGGTTTAGTCTGCAAACACTCATGTCATCCCTAAGGATTTTCACTGAAGTATGCCAGGTGACACAACCTGCAAACTGTTTTCTGAACACACGTTCTCAGTAGGACAGATGCAGACACCCATTCCTTAGATTCTCAAGTGAAAAGCTTCCCTGGGAGTAATCTCTGTGTGCCAGCAGTCCTCTCTTTGTTGAGTGACAGTCTGAGCATGGGCTGGAGGCTGCACATGTGGCTTTGTTCTCCAGTCTGTGGTGTGGAATTATTTTGAACCTTTGGTGTGTTGGTTAAAAAGTGTCAATAATATACTGTGCATCTGACAGCGGGTCATAAAGGCATGAAGGTATAATACTGGGAAGTGGCTGTGCTGTAGGGGGAATATTTCAGTGTCAGATTCTTCCAGATTTGTCTTACCCCCATTCCCTTTCAATGTGTATTCAAGAAGAATCATTACTAGTATCTACAATATATTGCAAAAGACCAGTTATATATTTTTATTTAGTACACTGATGCATTCTTGCTAGCATCTGGATAGTGCAAAACCGAGGAGACGGTTTGCAGTTCAGTCTTTCCTTTCTATTTCAGAACATCCATCAACTATTTACTTCTCCATCTGAATTTGTTACAGTGGCAGAAGCATCTAATTTGTATAGATTGTGGTTTCTCGTATTTTCTGTTCTCATCTCTTGCTTTTCCCGATTGCCATATTAACATAAAAATTTAACCAGGATGAGGATTTTGATCAAACTGGTCGTGTCTCTTAATTTGTGGAACTCTTTCTCCATTTTGGAGATTTGTCTTTTTCTTTCATTGTGGATTTTACATTATCTTACAGCCTGTTCATTTACAATTTCCTTTAACTCTGGAAATAAGCCTCTGCCAGAAACAAAGTATAAATGTTAGTGCTTCCCTGGAATATCCTCTGTTTCTATGTATTTCATATAATCTAGTCATAACTGCAGGCTTCTAGGCAAGTAACTGATAGGGGTGATCCAGCGATTAGATCGTAATGACATTCAAAACAGAGAAACCTTGTTTTGAATTTGGCATCTCATGTTGGAAAGTTTTCTAAGATAATTATAGGTACCCTAATCATGATGTATTACTCGCTTTGTGGGCATATAAATATAGGGCAATTTCACGTGTTAGAAAGTGGAAACTCCTGTAGTTCTCCAGCTTGTGTAGTTGAGTGTTAAAGAGTCTACCCTGAGATTTGTTTTATTATCCCAGTGATCCATAGGTATTCAAGATCCCATCTCTGAATTACCAGAAAGACTGCTGGTGTTCAAGAAAATCAGTGATGTTTCTAGCCTTTCATTTCCTTTTGAAACAAGGCTGGTGTGATTGCATTGTCAGCTCCTCCTAATAATTTCTCACCGCTGGCCAATTGCAACCGAATTTTAACAAAGGATTTGCCAAAGATTATTAGCTTCTATACATTTCTGTGGAAATGAGCTGCTGAGGAGGGGGATCCAGATGAACGAAGGAGAGGCTGCAGCGTGACCACAGAGAACTTCGAGCCAGCTATGACATGTGGGGCTCCTTGTCCAGCTGCTGTATATGGGAAGGGGACTGACTGCATTGAGAAAAGAGTTAAAAAAGCAGCAGAAAGAAAGTTGAGAAAATGCAGAGGAGGGGTGAAGTCCAGAAGGACATGAAGTGGGAGCTGAGGTGTGTGTTTGTGTATACAAAGAAGCCTAGGATACATGTATCTATACGAAACTGGGCTTTATTAGCTGGCTCTGTTACTCATCAAAATTCATGTTAATACAAAATTTCACAGCTATGTGCAGGTTATAACTGATGTTTTTTAACACCTAAGTAAAGCAAGTCATCACAGAGATTTCTATACTGGCCACTGAGTCAAATTTCTTCCTGTTAATATCTGAATTTTCTAAATCCTTATGCTTGTTACCCAGACCTCTGACACAGGCACATCAACATTTGATAAAAAATGCGTGTTGGTTTATTGTGGTGTGGGTGGGTTTTTTGTCTTTTTTTTTTTTTTAACATTCCTTGTCAAGTTTGTTCCAGTACAGTGAGTTTGTGCTACTTTTTCCTTCACTGCACAATTTCCATGTATTATTAGTTTGAGCAATGAAAAGGGCATTTAAACTAGTCTTTGGCTAAGAAGATTAGCTGCTTCTATCTATGAGATGCAGGCGGTCCCACTGGAACAGGCCTTTCTCCCACTCGAATGTGACCCATTGCACCACTAGAGTCTTCAGCTTCTTGGCCCACAATTCACCATCATCATCTTTTTTCTTTATTTTTTCCATTACCCTTTGCTTTCCTATTTTATCTCCTGGGATTGGAGGGATTTTACAGACTTTCTGTACTTGTGTTGTACTTTTAATAGGCAAAGTGTGTGAGGGGAAACACCTCTTGAGGTCTTATTATTTAAGGTGCAAACCTGATGACATTCTGGACTGGCTTTTGGGAGTTAGCTGAGCATGTAAGGAAGTTTTGCTCACTTCACCGTAGGAATGCCCAGGGAGCTCCTGAACAGGAAGAAAACACAGCAGGACTGACCTTCAGGCAGAATTTCATGTGAAGTCTCTCCTCATTTGAGAGAAGCTCTGGTGAATTTGCAGGGATACAGACCTTTTAGTTCTGCAAATACTCCCCTTGATACAAACTGCCAGCAGGAGCTCTGCTGTTATTGATGTGGCCCTCCTGAAGCTCTGTGGCTGCTGCTGGGGAAGAAAATGCATGGGGAGTTGAAACAGAGCAGCGGTACCATGCCTCCTAATTAGACCGTGTCTCTCTGTGTGGGGACGGATGCATACATGCACAATGTAGAGCAGACTTAGACATGGAAAGTTAGTTCTATATTCACCCTTAAACTTAGACAAATGAATGTTGCAATGCACCAGGGGAGACTAGTCTAGGGCAGAAGAATGAATTTAGTGGTAGAAGTTCTTTCATAGTGATGAAAACGCTCACCCTGATTCCCAGTGCATTATTTTAGTTGTACCCCAGGGGAGACATTAGCATTACATTGCTGTTAATAGCAGAAATTTGGTCCACAAAGTTTAAATTGAAAATTTCAGAGAATGTCCAGGCTAAGCTATGGGAAGAAATGCACATCCTGTATTCCAAATGCACTGCAAAATTTAGTAGGACCTTCCTTTTCTCTTCTTTCTGCCTTCTGCTTAAATGTATGAAATTGATTTATAGTGAGACGAGTTGGCTTAACCCAGCTTTCCCTTGGTTTGAAATTGGCTTCTATCCAGTATTCACTTTATTTAAATATGATTAGCTGTTCTTTTTCATCTTGTTTGTCTTGTATTTCTACTGTTGGAGAAAACAGCAAGCTGCAGTATACACGCTAGTTTTTGCCTTTGATCTAACGTCAGCAAGTTCAGTTCATTACATAAAGTGTGAATAAAGGTATTTTAATACGGCTCTAGAGTTAGGTCAAAGCTGTTGAAGTTTGAACCTGCATATTTATTCTAACGATGATTTGCGTGTTCTGACAGAAAAAATAATCTTTTTTTTAATTATTTTTGTTGTTCTTAGCTGTTTTTCCATAATCACTTATTCACTTCTGTTTAGTGTTGGATCAATAATATGGAATGAATGAGTGATGGTCTAGGGAACAGACCCAGACTGGAAAGGCAAGGGTGTCACTTTCCCTTGCAGCATGCTTTGGGTTTGGGAAAACATATTTAATTCTGAACAAATGCTTATACTTCTCCCTTGAATCTGAAGGGTCTCTTGAAGAAAAATAGAATACATAAAAACAAACAAACCCCCCAAACCCAAACAAAAACAAAAAATCCCCAAACTCATAGCATAACATACAAGTATTGATGTTTTTCCAAACACAGAGCCTTGAGTTTTAACTCTAGCACAGTTTATTGGTGAGGGTTAAGGTATTTACAATATCCATCTCAATTTATTATTAGAATAAATAATGGCTCTATGTTTGGGGATTTGGGGGTTTGGTTTGGTTGTTTGGTTTTGGTTTGTGCCCCTCTTTTGGTATTTTCTGAAAAAGAAGGCTGAAGTCTTTTCTTGTGTGGCTTTTGCAGCCTCTCAGCTAGGGTAGACCTGCCAGGTAGAATCTTATTTGGTTCCTAAAATGTTTCGGTATTGCACCTTGCAGCTATTGCTGCAGCTTCCTTCACTGCTACAAAAGGTTGTAGCATGTCCCCTCAAACTAGTTTACTGTTATTTGCTGCTGCTTCTTCTACAGATGGTTTTGAGAAGTAGATGGGCAGCTTTGGTTGCCATCTCTTCCTTCTCTCTTCCTCCCTGTCCTGATACGATAGATTTAAGGTTTGCTTCTTTGGGAAATCACTTGTAGTTTGGCATCTTCACTGCGCTGAAGGAGGAGGATTGTGATATACACTGATTTTTATTTTTTTTTTCTTTTCTCAGATTTGAGATATTATTTTTTTTATGACATGTTTTCTAGTACCCTGTCTGACGTGTGTTTTCTGTATGGTCCAACCCACTGGACAGTAGTGCTGCTAAATTTCCTTCTAGCCCATAGCTGGTCAGAGTGTCTCCTCTTGACTTCCTCTGGGAGATGTCATGCAATCCATGGGGATATACCTGTGTGACATGAACACCCCATTAATGATAAACTTTGATTCTATTCACAGCTCTGCCAGCCCAAAGAATCATCCTTTGGTTCTTTAATCCCATTACTTTCATGACTCTGTGACCCACAAACCTGGCTTGAAGTGTCCCATTGTTAGGTGGGAATATTATTACAGTTTCTGGGCAATTGCAGCACTGAATTTTGAGCTCCTGTTTGCATTTTTCCCTGTGCCTGACTTTACACAAATCTTGTTTTTATGTGTTTTTATTTGAAAGCTAGCTCAGGGAAATCAGATGCTAATTGGTTGCCCATCTGTATATGATTTTTCTCCTTTAAAGGTTATTGATCGAAAGCTGCACTGAAAATATGATAACTTTGTCACTTCTTGTCTGGTTCTCGGCAATTGTTATTAATTTACTTCAACATGTTCAGATTATTGTATTGTATTTCTGTGACTATTGAAACATTTCAGATATCCTAGAAAGTTGGTTTCAAGCTTCTTTTGCCACCAGTTCCCCAAGTATCATCCTTCTGATTATTTTCACCATACCTATAATTTCTGTGAAGCTGGAGTTGGTTATTTTGGTGTGCTGTTTGCCAGAGTGACTGCTTTAATTTGTTTCTGAAAGGCAGCATTGAGTGTGTTGTACAAGACCAGCTTGGTGGCCTGTTTCTCAGCATCCACCTTGGAAAGCCCTAGGATTGTTTTCTCTCCAGTCCCTTTGACCAGCCTCGATTGGGTGGCCCTATATGAGGTTAAAAGCACCCTCTGCCATAGCTGCTGCCGTCCTTGGAATGTACAAACGTGGCCACAGTAAGAAGGTAAATACAACTAAGTCAAGGTAAAATTGGTGCGATTAAAATTTGTTGCTTCATACTATTACTCTCACAATCTTAAATCCAGTTCTTCCTTTCATTCTCTCTTAATGTGATGTTTTTCTTCATGTTGCTGTCCTATTATAGGACAAGGAAATCTTTCTTATATGGTAAATTAACCTGCTTCCACCCGAATGCAGTTGTGGCAGCAGTTACTTAATTACTTATTTTGAGGGATAGCATAATTCATACAAATTCAGCAACAGCAGCTCCTGGGCATAGATTGAAGAACGAACTCATAAACCAAGCAGTTGCAAAAAGAAAACACCTTGACATAATTCTAAAATGGAAATAAAATATTTATTGGCCTTTTAAACCAGAAAAAGCTTAATTACGCTCCATTGAAGAAGTAATACATTGCTGATGCGTTTATAGAAAAGTAAGCGCTGAAGTACAAATCCTCATGTAATGGCAGCTTTTCTAAGGGCCTGATTTTCAAGTGCACTGTAGTGTTCTTGGTATGTGATTCATCTACTGTTACAATCAGTACGGCATCCGTCTTCATTCTTGGCATTCTCAGTTCTCCATACCTCTAGAGCAGTTCCTGGGGACTTGTAGATCTTGTTGCACGCTTTCTCAAGGAATCAGTTAAGTGTTAACACAATTGGAGAAAAATAAGGCCTATAAAACAAGGTATAGTTATGTTTTAATTGAACTTAAAGTGTCTTTTAATTGCACTTGAAGTGAACTTTTCTGTCAGGGAAAATAGATATGATCACTGTAGCTTTAGAGCCTCCAGGAAAAGCACTAATAAATGCATACAAAATTGCTGCTGAAACAATCTTTAGTTCGAGTAAGAAGGTTTGGTCCAAGGAACATATTGCACAGTTCTTAAGCATAGGCTTCTAATGAGGCATTTCCTTTTCCTTCTTGTCACGTTCAAGACTTATAGCTATACAAAGCTCAAGTAACTAAGTCTAAACATTTTTTTTATTATTATTTTTTAAACTGAAAAATAGTTCCACAATTGCACCTTTCCAGTCTTTGAGAATCTCTTCTTTGCTCTCTGTATTGTAATTCCTAACTGTAGTTGCAAATCCAGATATACTTTGATTTCTTGTCTTGCCATGGTTTCATTCATTTTTAGGAGGTGAGTAGCTTGAAATGTTGGTTAATGAACCAACAAACTCCCAAACTGGATCTACTATTCTGTTTAAGAACATCTGTAGTTGCAAGGAAAGGATCGGTTCTGGGAAAGTAGGATAGACTTGCAGCATTGATAATAATGTTTTGGGTTTTTTTTGCTATAAAGACACACTCATGCCAAAGAAATTATTTTTCTAATGGCCCTTGTTTAATTTAAACAATCAGTCCAAAGATTTGCTTAGGTAAGCAGACTTTTATTGATTGTCTTTTGAAGGCTCTGAATGCTACTGAGAAGAGCAGAGTGACTGAGCAAGCAATAGAGAAGATCAGTATTATGTTTAGCTCTTACTAACAAAATGAAAATTAAATAATAAAAGCAGGTACAGACACTAAGGTGTGGATTCTCTCTGGTGTGTACCTACATATATATGTATACACAGACATATATATATATATTTAGAATTATCTAAAACTGTCTTCAGTCTTTTTTATGGCTCAGTCTCTTGCTGATGGGGCACTGTTATGTTTCAGACACATGTAGTTGCGTTCTCTTACATTGCATCAGGATTAATTCTCATTCAGAAACGTGGCTGACGTGCGTAGGTGGGTGCTTCATAAGCAGTCTGCTATGAAATTTTTTCCTGTGACTTTTTGCTCTCTGATTGTTTTTGCCCTTCACCTGCCTTGCATTATTCTGCTTGCTTATGAGAAGTTAAAAAATACCTGATTTGCAAATCTGAAAAAGAAGAACAGATCAGAATAGCTTCCTGTTATATAAAGATCCTGTCGTTATTTGTGGCTATTGATACAGGAGGTCAGAATTATAGATTATGGAGAGTAATCAGACCAGTTTAGAAAAAAATTGGCTACAAAGACAGAACTTTAAGGAGCAATTTTTACCTAGCAAATTTCATGCAATTTTTTCAAATCCTTGTGTCTCAGCTACTAAAATTCAGTAACGTTACAGTTGCTGATAATACTTAATGATGTTAACATTAATGTTGATAATGAGTTATTTGAGTAGTCAGTGTGAAAACTCTTGTGACCAATGTGATTTTGTCCTTGCTTTTGGGAGTCTTTCTGACGATGTGATAAACTCCTGTCTTTATGCTCGTTTTGGCGTGGGAAGAAGAGAGAAAATGCAGAAAATTGTTCCTTTTATGTTTCCTTTTTTAGAGCAAAGGGCAGAAAGTTGCAACTATGGGGCCCCGAGTTTCATGGCTTGACACATCCACCTCTATTGATCAACACCTCAGGCTACTTTTTTTGCAGCTATAATTATCATAGAGTCACCTTATGCATAAACTGTACTCAAGGTTGCATGAGGGATATCCTCAGTTATAACACAAATCTTCCCTCATAACAAATGTACTTGTGCTGGCTTGACTTGTCTCCTATTTGCTGCCTAATGGCTAGACCACAGCAAGAGATTTGTCATTCCGCTACTTATGTTGCCTTAAAAGAAGGTAAAGAAGGTGGTGATTTTTGTTGGTGTGGTTTTTTGGTTTGTTTTTTTTTTTTTTTTTCCCCCAATTTAAATCATTAAAAGAGAAGGCAACAGAAGTGAGTAATAATCTTTGTACAAATAATTCTATGGTTTGCTCTTTCTGTTAGCCTCATCCTTGACTTTTCATTTTCCTGTTGCCACAAGCAGTGCTAGGAGAACTCACAAGGCAACATGTTGCCAATTAGTCATAGCTTGCAGACTGCTTGTTTGAACAGTAGACATTTATTTTTATGTCCAGAAGTCCACATTTATTACTGCAGATGAACCAACAGGGGGTAGTTTCATAGTTAGTTCAATGGTCTAACTGGTTATGTGAACCAGGAAAATGAAACTTTAAATGTTGTTGCCCAATATTCCACTGTTTTACAGACAGATTATTATAGTATTATAATCACCTTGGAAAGACAGCTTGTGTCTCCAGTCACAAATTAATTCACACAGAAAATGACATTCATAGCGTACTTGTAAAGGGAAGTGGGCACTCTGCAGTAAATCGGAGAATAAGTGGATTGAGAGCACTACTTTGGAAGTCTTAGCAGTCTGTCCAGAGACTATAATAAATCCTACCTGAATGTGTTCCCCAAAAGCTGAATTTGTAAGATGTATGGTCCCAGAAAGCAAACCTCACCCTTAAGTGTAACATTAATGCCTCAGCTCGCTAGACAAATAATGAATGTGGACCACGTGCATTCCTCAGAGTTTCAGAATTGTCTATGTATGAAATGAGTTTTGGTAACCCCACTGTCTGAGGATACTTCGAGGACCAGTCCCAGCATTCATCTCATAAAGTTGTCATCAGACTTTACACTTGATCCTGTGCTGCTTCAGAGTGTAAATGTCTGTCATTCTTCATTGTCTTCTCGGTAGTCAACCACAAGGGCCTCCATGGCATACTTGCTTCTGTCAGGAGGGCTCCGGTACCAGCTAATACTGCTTGTGAGTTTGCCAGTATTTGAGACTGCAATTTCTACAGTCATTATTAAAAAAATCAGGAGGAAGTTCAAAACAAATGTAACTTTTCTGAATTGTTGTCAAGATTACTGGGGCCAATATAATGATTTCTGGGTTTGTAGCTCCTTTGCTTTTGGCCTTTGAGGGAGGCAATTCTGCCTTGCCACAAAACATCAAATGTGCAGTGAACTGTCTCAAATGGTCCTAGCGCAGTGCTCACCCTGGTGGAATTAATGTTTATGGATTGGAAGTGGTACTGTCGCAGCTTCTTGTTTGGTGATTACTGATATAACTATGCTCTGTGTGAGTACCTGCGTCACTGAAGAGAGGGATGGGTTCCCACTTCTCTTTGGGTGCTCTAACCAGTATTTTTATGGAATAGTAAGCATACCCACCTTTCAAATTTACCTGAAAACAGAAGAGTGAAAAAGAATGAAGTGTATGCGTTTTCAGAGTGTGCTTTGGTCCCCACGAGCATGGAGTTACAAAGCCTGCTGCCCAAGCCCTGCCGAGGGTGGGATTTCAGATGCACTCCTCTGCTTGGAATGGCTCATTGCTCTAGCTCTAACCACTTCCATGGCCAGCACGCCTGATGTGTTTGAGTCCCATCCTAAGGCACTTAACTCTCCCTGTCTGCTGTACAGCAAGCTTCAGAGCCTAACTTTGTATTCCATTACTCTGAAAAACCATTGATGTTCTCAGAGCATGTGTGTTTACCAGGTATTTCTGAAATTGTGTCTGTCTTTCATCTTACTGCAACTGCTCGCTATGTTTAATCACCATATATAAAATTGCAGTTCTAATTTTAACATCACAATTGGCTGCTGTGGAAGTGGCTGTAATGAACAAAATGAAAAGTTATTAGCCAAATCCTTTTTCCTGCTCTGCAATCTAATAGTTATCAGGAGAAATCTCTTCAAAGTTGTTAAAACAACTTTATGGGATTGGTACAGAGGAAGTTATATGCCTATACTGAGGTTTTGAGCCAGTATTATACATTGAAGACCAACACACTGATTGAAAAATAAATAAATAAATAAATCATGGACATTCTGCCTGATTTTAGGAATGCCTAAATGTATAAGGCAGCTCCCTTTTTGTCTCAGATGGCACGAATTTGCTTTTGTGCATCCTATCTAGACTTGCTGTAGTCAATGCTGGATGCTGTCACTTAGCAGCAGAAATAGACCTTAATGAAATATACTGGTTTTCTTTAAGATGTTTCCAGTGGATAAGGTAGTAAAGGAGATGATGCTGCTTATGGCTTTTAAAATGATACAGTCAGAACACTTGCCCAGAAATTTGAAGGTTTATAGTTCTTCCCTAAGACAATCAAAATCACACCTGGTTGCCATAACCAGTAGGTTACTGAGTTGTTGTCCATCACATGCTCTGTTTTTCTGGTCACACGAACCCTTTAAATACTTTGCTGTGCAGTGGGGCACCACTGACATGAGGTAGGAGAAGACTGCACAGGATAGTCAGCACCCTGAGCTTAGGATGATGGTAAAGACAGCTCCAGAGCCTCAAGATGAGGGTGACACTCCGTCTACGCTTCCTTTCTCCTGGACAAGACTTACACCATTGTAGCGTCTCTAAAATATGAGTGCTCCTACGCCCTGGCAGTGAGTGTGTCTAGATAAAAATAATGAACTGCAGCCAACTGCTTGGGCAGAAGAGGTATCAGTGCTCTCCTTCAGCCTGTGATGTGCATGGATGGATGTAGGGATCTGCTACCTTGACTGATGTGCCTGGTCTTTGCAGACAGAGGGATTTGGCACTAACCATTA
>NW_009648539.1:4592304-4640349 GCF_000708025.1 Charadrius vociferus | reverse complement strand
CGGCATTCCCGACAGTTAGATATGCCCTGTTTAGTATATGACTTGCTTTCAGCTGTGTCATTTCCAGTTCATTTTATAAGGAAGCTAAATGTACGCAGAGTCCAGGTTCCTTTTCTGGGACCCAGTTCCTGCAAGTTGTGTTCTGCAGTGTTTAACTTGTAGGTACTGGGATACTTAATTTCATCTATAACTGAGTTTGTATTTACTATGCTACCTGAAGTTACCTGGTACAATATAAACACATGGTAAGGATAGAACCAGAAAAAAAAAGGTGGTTTATTGATTATAGCTTACGGCTCATTCTCAAAGATTCTAGGTATATATAGAGCATATAGAACAATCTGTCTCCTGTTCTCCCAAAGGTGTAACTTAAAGAGTATATGACTGATCTTGTCAGCTTTAATTTTTATTAAATGTAGGATGTGACACTTGGTATGTCTGAACTTACGTCCAAGCAGAATATTGCCAATTCTTAGGAGTCAGTTCCAGGATATGGCATTCAAGTTATCTGTCTGGCAGGAAGAAGTGACTGGATTTTTTTTTTTTTTTTTATAAAGTAAGGGAAACATCCAGTTTATCTATAATCTAGTGGATAACTTCCAAAAAGTACTCAAATGGGAAGAATATTATATAATTTAGGTATTGATTACACTCAGTTTTCAGAACTTCAGAGCATTTTCCAGAACTACTATAGTTGTTCTTCACTACCTTAACACAACATTCCTTGTTTTACCAAAAGTTGTGCCTAAGGGAGCCATGACATTGTATATGGAACTACTCTACATGTACCAAAACCTGTAATCTTCTAATTCTTTTGGTTCTGTACACAATCTAGAAATACAAGCTCTAATATTGCAAAACCTAGACATTAATAAAAAATAATTTAATTTTAATGTTTTCTAAGATTTCTTCAAGCAAATTCAGAGACTCAGTATCTCCATATTTTGAAGGTACTTATCTCTGCGTGCTGATTCTAAGATCCTATGCACTACTTTAATTATGTATAAATTAATATTTATGAACGTCCAGAATTTTTTCCATGGCAGTATCTCTACTTTTTCTTTGATCATAAAAAGTATAAAATTCTGCACTGTAAAAGTATGATAGAACATGCAGATCAGAGCTAAAAATATTGGGGTTTTAATAAAAACAGGTATGATTTTATAAAATTGAGCAAAATTAAATACTGATATCTGGCAGCATTTCAAATTCTGTGTTTTTTGTTAGCCTATATAGCTCTTTCTTGGATGATGATTAGAACATCTCTTATGAGGAAAGACTGAGGGACTTGGGTCTTTTTAGACTAGAGAAAATAAGACTGAGGGGGGAACTTATGAATGCTTATAAATACTTAAAGGGAGGGTGCCAGGGGGATGGGAACAGTCTTTTCAGTGGTGCACAGTGACAGGACAAGAGGTAATGGGCACAAACTTGAACATAGGAAGTTCAATGTAAACATGAGGAGGGACTTCTTTACTTTGAGGGTGGCAGAGCACTGGAACAGGCTGCCCAGAGAGGTGGTGGAGTCTCCCACTCTGGAGACATTCAAAACCCACCTGGATGCTGTCCTGTGCAACCTGTTGTAGGTGACCCTGCTCTGGCGGCGGGGTTGGACTAGGTGGTCTCCAAAGGACACTTCCAACCCTGACGATTCTGTGATTCTGTGACGATTTAAATTCTTAATAATTTTCTGCATAAAACAGTTCTGAAAAAGTTCTTTCTTCAGGGACAAGTACCTTAATATTGTGGTTGGAAGTTACAAATATTATACACTGATGTCTTATGTCTATTTGATCCTAAGTTTAATTTTTCTTTAGAAATATACCTGAAATATCTGGAGCCATAAGATTGAGAGCTATATTTGCAATGCACAAATGAGATCCTGCTTTAAATGTATTCTCTGGTTTTAGCTTAAATGCACTTCCTAGCTTGGGTACTTTAACATTGGAACAAAGGAACTTCTGAGTAGACAGGCAAGAAAATTTTCTTTAACATGGGAGTGGTCAAACATTGGAACATGTTTGCCAGGAATGGTATGGAGTCTCCATCCATGGAGATATTCGGTATCCTGGGCCTGACCACATTGGGCAGACTGTAACCAGGAGGTTGAGGGAGGTGATCCTTCCCCTCTTTTCAGCCCTGGTGAGAGCACATCTGGCGTGGTGTGTTGATGTGTCCAGATCTGGGCTCCGTGGTACAACAGAGACATGGGTATGTTGGTATGTGTCCAATGGAGGCCCACAAAGATGATGAATGGATTGGGACATCTGCCATAGGCAGAGGGGCTGAGAGAGCTGGGACTGTTCAGCCTGGAGAAGAGAAGGGTTGGGGGGATCATGTCAATGTGTATAAATACCTAATGGGAGTGAGTGAAGAAGACAGAGCCAGACTCTTCTCAGTGGTGTCCAGTGAAAGGACAGGAGGAAATGGGCACAAACTGAAATGCAGAAAATTCCATGTTGTTGCAGGGGTAACCAAACCTAGAGAAACTGTGGAAAGTCCATCCCTGGAGACACTCACAAATGTGACTGGGCAGGGCCTTGAGCAACCTGCTCAAGTAGACCTTGTTTTGAGCAGGGAGGTTGGACTAGACAATGTGCCAAGGTGCCTTCCTGCCTCTGATGTTCTGTGAATTTAGCCCCCAGTTTTCTTTTTGAGTTTTGTACCGTAGACTAAAAAAAAAAATTGAAGTAACAGCAGTGAAATTAAACCAATAGGCTGAAATCACTACAGATTCCCTTATCAACTAAAAAGGATGAGCAGATTTTATTTTAATTCTGTTTAATTCAGTATGCCTTTATTGTTACTGTTTTTTTCCAAATCCTCCTTCAGGCTTTAAAAGCAATAAGAATGAAAGAGAGAGCTATAACCTCTGAGTTGAATTGAATATGAATCCGTGTGCAAATAAGTATTTTTGAAAAACAAAGATCTTAACAACAGAAATAACATTGGTTTGACCCTCCTTTGAGCAGGAGGTTGGACTCTTTGATCTCCTGAGCTGCCTGTCGTTCTGTGATCCTGTGATTCTGAAATTGCTGAGCCATGGCAGTTCCTGTTATGTTTTTAGAACACTAAAGATGGTTCATCTTTCACATGATATAATTCTGAAAATGTTGGCACTATTAGCAGTGGCCAGAGCATTGAAACTTTTAATTCTGGGTTCATGTATTTCTATGTGATAGTAGAGTCTTTGCAAGGTGATCTGTTTGCTTGTTTTTCACATAAAAATAACTGATTTATTTTATCATAGTGCTACAATTATTTTTTTCTTCTGTAGAGGGGTAATGATTTTTGTAATGATTGTATTGAAGAGAGGGGCAT
This sequence comes from Charadrius vociferus, assembly GCF_000708025.1. Lineage (NCBI taxonomy): Eukaryota > Metazoa > Chordata > Aves > Charadriiformes > Charadriidae > Charadrius > Charadrius vociferus. The sequence goes on along the minus strand of NW_009648539.1, from coordinate 4,637,028 downwards.
AATCTCTAAACTAGGGATAATGTCAGTCCTTGTACAGAGCTTGTCTGCAGTAATGAATTTTATTTTCTGTAGTAGATCATGCATCGCTTTTTCTTAGAGCTGCCATCAGATCTGTGAAATCTTTAATCTGGTGGCATTTTCTAAATAACTCCTGAAGTAGTTCCAGCAGAGAGCTTTCAAGAAAGCAAAGTATGTGTTGTGAAGTGACTTTTAGTACTTTTCTTGAACTGTGGAAATGATAGTGCTTTACCAGCAGTTAAGTACCACTCCTATCAAGTCTTCAAACTAGTGATTTACGCTACAAAGAAGTGTGAAATTAAAATAGATATTTAGAATTGATTATTTTATGATCTGCTTTTGGGGCACATGGCAAGTATTTGTTTGCCTCAGCTGTGTATGATCACTTTTGTATATAAATGTGACCTTCTGTGGCTGGATGTGGCCTGTATAACTTCTTGCTGAGTATACTGACAAGAGGACTGAAAAGTTGTCAAAGTAAATGGATTTCACAAAACTCCCTGTGGCAGGTAGACATTAATATTAAAAGGTATGCAGCATGTGATGTGGGCTTATGTAGGCTTAAAATTATTCTCAAACAAGGAAAAATTGCTTTCCAGAAACTGCACAGTACTGTGTACATACTGCTTCACACCTGATAATAAGCACTTTTGCAAAAACAGCAATAATAGCATTTATGTTCAGATAAACAGAACTTATAACGTCTCTTGCCATAATGAAGCCTGGTGGTTACTAAAGTGTTAAAGCTATTGTTCTAGAAGCAATGTTCTTGGGCCTCTTTGTTAGTTACCAAACAACCCCAACAATCAAAAAATGTAACAGGCAGTAACATTTAAAAGATCTTTTAAAAAATCTTGTTAAGCCCAAAAGCCAAAGAAGAGAGCAGGCAGAAATGTACAGAAATAGTGTAATGAAACAGTGGCTGCCTTCCAACCTGAGCAGAGACTGAATAATTGCATGGCTTCCTCTTCTCTAAAACCAGGATGGAAACTCTGGAGGGGTAGGTTGACTCAGATGGCCAGAAGATCACTGCACTGAAGGTAAAAAGAATATAGGGAAGAGAGAAAGTGTACCTGTTTAACCCAAAATGATTATATTTTGGACAGTTGGTCAAAATATCAGTGGTCAAGACATTCTTTACTTGGTTGTACTTACTTGAGTTTCAAATGAGAATAACTGTAATTGCTCATCTATAAACATAAATTCAACCTTACATATTACTGAATACTACTGGAAAGATTGACATGATTGGAGTGTTAAATTCAACAGTCACAGCCTCTTTAAGAAAGATTAAGTGGGCAAAAGTCAAGAGGGAGCACTCAAAAATAGCATTTCTTGTTGCTGTGTCAGTGACCTCTTGAAAGAAAATGAATATTTAAGGGATTGCTGTCAGAATAGAGAAATATGAAGCAAGTAGTCAGTATAAAGTTATTTCCTGATGTTTGCAGAAGACCATCAAGTCACAGCAGAAAAACAAGATGATGAACTCGGGAGGTAGTTATGATATATACAGGGATATATATGAAGATGTATGACAGAAGACTTCAGTCTGGATAAAATACGTTAGAAACACCAACTTCTTGAACAACAACTACAAAAAGAAAAAAAAAAGGACTATTGAATATAGAGGTTTATGTTTAAATTAACACAGTTTATAATTGTGTATCGTTTAATAGTATTACTCCATATCCAGACATCTACAGGCTGCCCTGATGATAAAAAAATGAACAAACAAAAAACTAACTGGCTTGCTCTCTGACATTTAATAAATATGAAATTTAAAAGGAGAAAGTGATAACAACTGATGGAAATCAGAAGGTAAGAACATTTGGGATGTAACAAGGTCCTGAGCAATCTGATGTGATTAGCGCTGATGTGGGCAGAGATTTGTTCTAGGTGACCTCTGGGGGTCCTTCCCTGCCTAAATTATTCTAGGATGATAAGATAAATGAGAATAGCAGTAAGACATGTTTATTAAGTGTATTGGGAACCAAAGGATATCTAACAATGATACTAGTTCATTGTTAGCAGGAAATAGTGTTGTCAGTAACAAGCATAAACAGTAGAAGTGGTGATTTAATATTCTTATAGTTCCTGTGTCTGTTTTGGGGGAACAGATGACAAAACAAATACTGTAAGCTTTTCCTCAGTAACCTGTGGGCATGATGGTTAGATATTTTAAAAACAACTTGTTCTAAATATTTTTGGATTTAAGTTTTCTGAAAAATTAGTCAAGAACCTTGTGACTGTTTCTCATGAATTTTAATGTCTTGGACCAATGAAGAACTTCAAAGGAACTGGAAGGAAGCTAACACTGCACTAGTAAGTTGAAAGACTATAAAGGATAGTTGGAGTTGGTATGGGCTGAAGTGCGTCCTACAAAATGGAACACGTGATGTAGGTTTTGACTAATGAGCAGGCAGAGGGAAGAGAAAAATGGATTTATGAAAAATTACCTCCTAACAAACTTGTCTTACTCTGAATTATAATTTTTGTTGAGAAAAAGATAATATTTTTTTTTTTTATAACGAGTTAGTTTTTAAGTAATCTCTCATGAAGCATCTGCATTGCAAAGGTTAGGGAATTATAAGTAATGAAAACAAGTCACTAACACAGAGTGATCCTGATTAGTGAGAGAACAGCATGTCTTAATACACTTCATACTCCTCTTTTCTGGATTTTACTCAATCTTTTCTGGAAAGCAGCGCTCCTGAAAAGAACTAGATAATTAGCCTATCATCACAGTGTGATGCTACACTCAACAAAACAGTATTCCTGGATGGATAGGCAGATAAATAGGGGATTTTTTTGAAGAATTTCTGTGTCCAGTTGTGGTGCACATATCAGATGATATTCATAAATTCCAAAGTTTTCAGAGAACAGCTAGCTAAAATGCAGTAAAAAGATGTCCTTATAAGGAGAGGTTCCAAGAATTCTGCTCAGCCCCCCAAAAGACAACGGTGAAATCTTGTCACCTGAACTATATAAAACTTTTGATAACCACTTCAGACTACAAAGAAAAATACCAAGAATAAGTCAAAGGGGGGGAGCTAGACAAAATAAGGCTAGAAGTAAGGTATACGCTGTCAATAGCAGAGTTATTGAATAGAACAATTTACTGAAACTTTCATTCAATTCTACCTCACTAGCAAGTAAAGAGCAAATGTTTTTCTAAAGCTATGCTGTAGATTAAAGAAAGTGCAATTCAGAGCAGTCCTTTGGCATGTCATGCATATGAGGTCACCCTGGATCCTCAAAATTATTCAGGCTACAAGTCAGCTGAACACAGATGTTTGTACAGGAAAATTGAAGTGTTATCATTTGTAGTATGAAAGCATGGAAAATGACCTTTTAAAAAAAATAATCAGAAAACCTTTCTTAGATAACGGAGAAAGCTACTTATTGTCTTAAATTGAGGAAGAAGTATGAGAAGGAAATTATTCATCTGGAAATTGCATGAAGCAAAATTGTGCTGGATATTATCAGTTCATTGTACACAAGATAAAGTAATCCCCCCCCCCCCCAAAAAAAAAAAAAAAAAAGAAGCATGACTGACTAAGTTCCTTGCTCTGATCTTTTAATAATTTGGTAGGATTGTTTTGATCGGAAATCCACAATGAAGAAATTGAATGATTCTGTCCTGATTTTTGAGGACAGTCTAGAGGCAGGCAAATGTCTTTAAGTAAAGGGACAATATTTGGCCTTTTCAGGAAGTATTATATTTTTAACTTTCAACTGGAAAACGTGTTCATGTGAATTTGTTTTATGGGGGAAAATAGGAAGGAAATTCCAAATCACATCAGTTTGCAGGGAGAGCAAGGATTTTATTTTTTACTTTGCTCTTGAACTGAAGCTGAAATAAGCTTATTAAATGCTCGAACACCAGTTCTTTAAATCACATAAAAAAAGATAGACTCCATTTTCATCATTACTCATTTTCTAGCTTTTTTATTGTGAAGGAAAGTTTGTCGCTTTGCCCCAAGACATCAGAGATGTAAAAGATTCTTCTGCAGCTATGAAGACATGGAAGTACGATCTCAGGAAAATTGTCCTTGTGCTTTTCAACTGCATCTGGTCCCAGTTGACTGGGAATCTAAGGCAATACCTACATAAGCATTTTAGTTCAGATCTGGAGTGTGGTTTTGAAATGAATCATACTATTGTCCCCACTTACCATGCTTTGGTTCTTTCCAAGGGGAGGTTTTTGAGTGTGTGACCTAGCTTCCACAAGGAAGAACCAAGAACCACACGTGCACCAGGAACTAACTCTTATTTCTGCAAAAATTGGTGCTCACCCACAGGACCAGTTTAGAGCTAATGGGGATGAATAACCCCATGCATCAGTACAGGTTGGGGGCTGACCTCCTGGAGAGCAGCTCTGTGGAAAGGGACCTGGGAGTCCTGGTGGACAACAGGATGACCATGAGCCAGCAATGTGCCCTGGCGGCCAAGAAGGCAAATGGCATCCTGGGTTGCATCAGGAAGAGTGTGGCCAGCAGGTCGAGGGAGGTCATCCTCCCCCTCTACTCTGCCCTGGTGAGGCCGCATCTGGAGTACTGCGTCCAGTTCTGGGCTCCCCAGTTCAAGAAAGACAGGGATCTGCTGGAGAGGGTCCAGCAAAGGGCTACAAAGATGATTATGGGATTAGAACATCTCTCATATGAGGAAAGGCTTAGGGACTTGGGTCTCTTTAGTCTAGAGAAAAGTTCCATCTTAACATGATGAGGAACTTCTTTACCTTGAGGGTAGTGGAGCACAGGAACAGGCTGCCCAGAGAGGTTGTGGAGTCTTCCACTCTGGAGACATTCAAAACCCAACTGGACGCTGTCCTGTGCAACCTGTTGTAGGTGACCCTGCTCTGTCAGGGGGGTTGGACTAGGTGATCTCCAGAGGTCCTTTCCAACCCTGACCATTTTGTGATCCTGTAATCTGTATGATGTGGTGGACATTGGGTCCTCAGCACCAGCTCTTGTGCTAGGCACATCAACTCTTCTTTATTTGCACTGCTTGCTGATGCTCACACAGCCTGACAGAAGTGCAAGCATGCAGCAGATCCTTGTCCCCTTTCTGTGGCAGAGCAGCGGAAACTACTGAGGAGGAAAGGAAGGTGCCTTCTGCCATCATCTGTGCCTGGTAAACATTGCTCCTGAACAGCTGTTGGGCTTCTCTGTTTTTTTTTGCTCCTGCATCTTTAGAAGCCTGAAAAGTCATCTTGCAACCAGAGCCCTGAATATTCACAGGGCTGGGACATGAGACCATATGAGTGCAGTTATGACACAGAACTTATCACATTGGGTATCCGAGGCCTTCCACGCTCTTATTCTGGGGCTTACAAACTTTTATTGAAACTGCTGTTTTGTAGAAGTTAAAAGTAAGTTCAAGCTGACTCCAAAATCTTAAAGTCAGAAGAAACAACTATGACATTTAGTTTGACATCCAATTAAAACCCAGGCCAAAATTTTTCATCTAGTGTGCATCTTTGTACAGCCTAGTAATTTATGGCTAAGCTAGACCATATCTTTATGAAAGACATCCATTTTTTATTTAAAATGTTCTACAGAGAAACCAGCGTATCCTTAAGTGAGGTGTTCCATTGATTAATTGCACTCACTCTTAAAATATTTCCAGTCAGACTTTGCTTAGCTTTAGTCTCCAGTGATTCGTCTTTGTGCCTTTGTCTGTCAAGGAGCTGCTTGCCACTGAAATATCTTTTTCATACGTAGGTACCTACAAACTGAGACTTTGCTGCCCTTTGGGAAAATGGTTCAGTAGAAGTGACGTGCATTTTCAAAATCCTTTAAAAGAAAATGAACGAGAATTGAAAAAATCATTTTGTTTTCAATTCTTTCCAATTACAGGGGAATAACAAGGAAAGGAGAGGTACCTTTTTTGTTCTTTCTATGTAGTATAGTTATACTGAGCTTGCGAGAGATGGAGAGAGTTGGTTTTTTTTACCAAATCACGGCCATGAGTTGAAATGAAGAAAGCCTAGAATAGCATTCTTTCTTGTTTCCTCCCAATTGCCATCATTTTCTGAGAGGTATAACATGGTTATTTTTTTTTATTTTTTTTTTTTAAATCAGTTGTGTCTCAGAAAGTTGTTCCTATTGCAGCTGCTACTAACTAAAGCTCTTTTTCCTCCTGAATGATAAGATTAGAAAAACCTAACGGAAAGTGTACAGAAGGTAGACCCGGGCTCTCCAGCCTGAGTTGTACAACGGTAGGAGAAGAGGTGATGGACGTAAGTTGCAGCACTGTTAGATATAAATAAATTTAATTTCTTTTTTACCATAAGATCAGAGACTGGAACAGATTCCCAGAGAGGTTTTTTGAATCTGTGTCCATGCCAATACTCAAAATTTGACTGTACACATTCCTGAGTTACCTCATCTAGAAGACCCCGCTTAGAGCGGGGTGTTGACCTGGATGATCTGCCGAGGTCCCTTCTGCCCTGAATTCTTCTGTGACACTGTGAAATAACACGAGTACGGTTACACAAGTGTTTCTGCCTGCCTTTCTCTGAGGGAACCTGACAAGGGCCCTCTCCTCCACCTGGTTAAGGATGTGTGTGAAGCTTGTTGAAAACTGCTGTCTTTGAGGTTTGGAGAACAATCCCACAAAGAAGGGGCTGGAACAACAAACGTCCATTTCCTTAGGCAAGTAGGCCCAAAACAGACAGCAGGTCCCCGTTTAACCATATCACCTGGGCGCATGCTGCACATGAATCAGTGCATTATTGCACTGGTAGTCTGAGTTGCTGTCTTTGCTGACATGCAACAAAAAAAAAATTATAATTTTGTCCAAGATTTGAACTGTCCATGTTCTGTATTGCTGGTTACTCAATCTCAATTTCACAACTTAATCTTATGACAGACAGTCACATTTGGGTAGATGGTGATACCTAAAATTAATTCCACTGTTTTTTTTGTGATAAGTAAATTGAAGCATGGCATTCGTATTTATTGAAAATTACACAAAGACGCTAACGATCGGGAAACAACTTCTTTTTATTCGCTTGCATTTTGTCTCTCAGTTCTCTAGCCATTAAAAAATATTGCCTCTATCAGACAAGCCAATGTACAAGCAATGCAAATTAACAGCTAAAAGAAAAATGAATTTCTCATTCTAGCACAGTGCACTGTGTCACAAAATTTAAACAAGTATTATTCTATTACCTAATTCATTCCTTTTAATCAAACAAAGAATATGCCCATCTTTGTAATTTTTCTATAAATAAACCATGAAGTCTGGAAATTTTTAAATTAGGGAAACCAGGCTGTCAGCATTCAAATTCAAAAAAGTCTCTAATATTACTCTCTTTGATATGCATCTGATAAAAATAAACTTGTTACATAAGGTCCTGATTCAGCAAAGAAATTAACTACATGCTTAACTTTTAGGCGTGTAAGTGAACCTGATAGTATTGAGTATGTACATGTATGTCTTAACTCAAAATTATTGAATGTCAAGAGTCAATGTTAGGAACATAACTACATTTCAGCCCTAGTGATCATTAAAAATATGTCTGGTGGATTGGTTTGTTGGTTTGCTTGTTATAGTAAGGGCAAATATTTCAGTTGATATGTACCTATGGTAAACTTATTTTCAAGTACTTTAACAGCAATGGTCAGATAATCAAGGTATTTGATCAAATATAGTTACTAAAAAACCAGCACAATTCAACTGTTTTCCATTACCTCTTTCGTTTCCTTTGTGCTCTCTGTGTCCATGGAGAATTATGAAACATGTTTCAGTTAATTATTGCTAAACTCCTCTTTTCTCTTCCTCTGGTTTTCCCTCAATCTTCTCAAGATATCTGTGACTAAAGCTAAGTCAGTATTTTCATCTAAATTCTCATCTTTGTCCCTTTTACATTATTATTACCATCATTGACATCTTTCGTGTACGCAGTATTTGCTTATTTGTAAGTAGAAACAAATCAGTGGTGATTTTTTTGTTTTCCTGAAGGAAATGTTTCTGTTTTTTTTTTTGTAGTAGTCCCAATTGGAAAAGATCTCAAAAAATCACAATGCTTATCAATTTCTAGTGTGCTTTCTATAAGACGGGGGGTGCAGTTCTCTTTTCTATTTTTGCAGTTTGATTTTTTGTATGAATGCACTTGGAGCATCAGAAAAAGAGAAGCTGAAGACTTTGTATGCTGGTTATACACAATTACATGTGTGGGGGGGGTGGCAGTGATGGTCTTGCTTTTTGTTTTGTTTTTATACTAAATGATCTTCCAGCTCTTTGACTAGGAAATATTTTGATTTGAATGATGATATCTTTTCATAAATAAACCAGAGTATGGTAATGCACATGTGTGGTGTGAAGGTCTTGCAAGTGATTTATGAATTGAAGTTTTTCATACAAATAGTTTGAAATGTAGCTGAAGTTGTTTGTATTCTGCTGCACAATGGCATCAAATTCTCTGATAGCAACTTCTGTATTTTGCAGTAGCGGCCATTAAATTCCATAACAATATCAATTTATTTTATTGCTAAGTAATACACTTTCTCACTTCTGCCCCTTGCAAAGACACAAATTATGACTCATAGCTGAAAATAATCGACAAATTTTATTTTGTATTAATGTTTTCAACAATTAGTTTTATGTGCCCCCCAAGCAGTGTGGTCACGTACCTTAGGCTTTGACCAGTGAGATTGCACGGAGTATCTGTCTGAACCTGCTTTTTCCCATGTGCCATAGAAGAGACTAAGCTTGAAGTCTGTTAGAGCAGCTTTTCTTTATAATTTCCACAAGTCTGTACTACTGCTCTGTTCATTGGGTTGTTTCAAGTCTGCGGTGCAAAGTGCAGTGTTAGAGTCTGCGTGAAAGAGAGAGCTTAAGTTGTGTGGCTGAAGTTTTTGGCCAATGTTTTTCAGCTCTTCTTGTTCCCTCTGCAAACCTAACGCTAGCGTTTGCTTCCCATCTCTTTGAACCATTCATTGTACTCTAGTTAGAAGTGCTCAACGGGCAAATCTTCAAGAGTCAGCTGCCAAAAGGAATGGCTGATTTGCTTTCTCTACAGGAACTCAGAAGATAGAACATTATCTTTCAGTTTATGCCACTTTTTAGCATATTTATGTTGAAAATGAGAAGATTTGTCATCAGCAGAGCAGCGATGCTCTGGACCAATCTCTTAATAAGAGTAGTCGGATCTATAAGAGCAAGGGACTAGATTCTGACTTGAGAGGTCCTGTCCAGTCTACGTTCTGGCCAAATAGTGAAATCGGAAATTACCAAGTCACCATAATAAAAATGGAAAGAGGCAAGAAGAGAAAAGGCACCATTGAGAGCTGTCATTCTGGCAAATACACGTGGAGCACATGTATCAAATTCATGTTACAAATTTAGTCTTTTCTCCTTGTTGCCTGTTGATTTTAGTGTGTGATTACAACAAGGAGAGGAATTAGGTACCTGCTGAGCTATAGTCCAACGTTATGGGATTTAATTTTTGATGAAACAGGAAATTCTGGTGTATCGTTCAGTGACAAAAGATGTATTGTGAAAGGAAATGCATGTGATCTTTAAAACAAGAATACCCCTTTTTCATGCTGAAGCCCACGCTAAAAGTACATTCTTGAGCATTTTATGCTTTTAGTCGTCTTCATAATGTTAATTTTTTGTCTTTTCAAATCTTTTCACTGCCTTTTCCATTCTGGATTACGGTAGGTTTTTCAAGTCTGATTTCCCTTGAACTTCACACACATATACAGGGTCTAGAATTAAGGGGTCTAGAATTTCTTCTTTAATATAACAGAAAGGGAAGTTTTACTGACATGTAATAAAACACTGTTGAAATCTTACTTCTTTGGAATAAATGTGATAAAATAAATCCGAACTTTATATACACTTTGCATATCAAATGTAAAGATTCAACATCTGTGAATTTGAAGTAATTTGAGTGGTCTTGGTAGATGAACTGAACACATGGTTCCATGGTTTTAGTAAAGCAAATGCAAGAAAATAGAGAAGAAAGAAGATGAGTTTACTTCTAACTCCAGCACTGGTGGAACTACTGGATTATTTATTGTACCTATGTAGCAGAAACTGTGGGAAGATGTGCTGGTTTTGGCTGGGGTAGAGTTAATTTTCTGCATGGTAGCTCGTATGGGGCTACGTTTTGGATTTGTGCTGGAAACAACATTGATAATTCAGGGATGTTTTAGTTATTGCTGAGCAGTGCTTACACAGAGTGAGGGCTTTTTCTGCTTCCCACACCCCCCTGCCAGTGAGTGGGCTGGCGGGGAGCGGGGGGGGGGCACAAAAAGTTGGGAGGGGACACAGCTGGGACAGTTGACCCCAAGTGACCAAAGGGATATTCCATACCATTATGACATTGTGCTCAGCATATAAACTAGGGGGAAAGCTGCCCAGGGTGCTACTGCCTGGGGACTGGCTGGGCATCGGTCAGTTGGTGGTAAGCAATTTGTTTGTTTGTTTGCAGGACTTATCTTTCTTGGGTTTTATTTCTGTCTCTTTTTGTTATTTTCCGTCTCATTGCAATTTATTTTTGTTGTTATTTTTATTTTTTCAGTTATTACACTGTTCTTATCTCAACCCATGAGTTTCCTCAGTTTTACCCTTCCAATTTTCTTTCCCCCATCCTGCTGTTGGGGGTAGTGAGTGAGCAAGCAGCTATGTGGTGTTTAGTTGCCAGCTGGGGTTAAACCGTGACAGAAGAATAGTTTGAAGACTCGAATATGACGTGTATTAGAAGACCTTAAAATTTAAATTTATGAAAATGGCGCTGTAACTGCTTGGAAAAGTTTTGGCAATTTTTGTCATGTTCTGTCTTCAATCTAGTTTCTCTGAGATCAACTAAAGATTAAGAGAACTTGATTTGTATGCAGGGAGCTCACTTATGATGTTACTGACCTTCTCTGACTTAGCAGGCAAAACATAACGTGATCCCTTGTTCAGCTACAAAAATGCAAATGTGTGTATGGGGAGATATCTTCTTTCTATGTGAGGGCCAGCTGCAGTTTCCCAAGAGTTGTGGGAGCTTTGCTGCTACTGGAAATCTTCTGAATGATATATTCCAGGTGAAGCACAGGTGGTTGGAGGTTGATGTGGGAAGTGTTGAAGGATCTTCTCTTGCCCACCTTGGATGAAGAGCCAGGTATGGGGACCGCCGGCGGTCCTCTGGGCCTCGCACCCTACATGTCTGCTGTGTTAACCTCGTAGGGATTGTTTGCTGCCATGCCACTGATGGACAGAGATGAAAGTTTGAAATTGGCAAGGGGTGTTTCTGTTTGCTCCTCTGTTCCTGATGCTTTTCTTTCACAACTGCTGGGACAGCAGAGAAGGTGCGTTGCTCCTCGTGCTCCCTTGTTGACAGCATCAGGGGCTGTTTAAATCCAAGTTACAGTGGTTATTCTCTGCTTTACTTTCTAACGGTTACACAGGAAGGAGAAAACTGTTTAGACTGTTAACCTTCTTATAGACAATGACTTCATAAACAGTGAATTACGTACTCTATAAGGAGAAGATTTAAAAGTGTCTCAGGTCCTCTGTCAGTTTTCAGCATCTGCCATTAAAACAACCATGTGGTACTACTGCAGAGGGTTAGGCGGGTGTTGCTGTCCTTCTTACAGTGAGAACGGAGTACAAAAAGGGCTTTGTTAGCAAGCAAAAAGACTAAAAAAGGAAAAGCGACTTGCTAGGAAAACACTAGAAAAGATAATGGATTTACTTTCAAAGACTTTTGAGTGCTTCTTAGTAAGTTGTATTATGATATATACCTTTACTGCAAATAAAATCAAGTCGGAAAAGGAATACTAGCTTCCTACTGTCTGCTTAGGTACCTAAGCTGTTCTACTGATAATCAATCATTCTTACCTTTTATTTGCTTTAGTGGTAGTATATTTAGGATAACCAGAACAATAGTTTTAAGGCTGACAGAACAACTACTGAAAGTGATACGATTTCTTTCCACTAAGTTTCTAACTAATTTTTACTCAATTAAATGCAGTTAGAAGGCATGTTTTCCCTAGTGGAAAAACCTACTGCCCTTGTAAATAATAAATACATGCTTAAAAAGTACACAAATTTCTTACCAAATGTGTTTGGGCACTGTATACTAAATCTCTTTTACGGAATGAATTTCTGATAAACAAGCTTTGTCAGCTTCTCATTTTGAGCAGGTGACTTTATGCTTGTAGCATTGCTTTCTCATGTTCATTTTGATTGCTTAGATTTTTTTTTTTTTATTTTTCTTGAGAACAAGGCAGCATGTGTTTAAATAAGGGATTTTCTTTTTTTTTTTTTTTGCTGTGTTGAATTTTGCAGCACAGGCTAAAGAATGCATGTGGGAGAGTAATATGCGTCTTTGTGCTGACCAGAGAAATACTTTGCCTGTTGTGACATTTGAATCTCTGAGAAACTGACTGAAAAGACTACATGTGAATTCTTTTGGTGGTTTGTTTTTGTTATGTTTTTTTTTTTCCTTTCTGCTTTCAGTATTACTTTATGGGAATCTAATTTAATTTCAGTTATTTTACCAGAAATATTCTCACCGTTTGTAACTAGGGATTTAGCTGGGGTAAATCTTGAAATCACAGGGCCAAGTTACGGTAAAGGAGATCTTTATTGGTGTGTATGTTTGAGAGTTTGAGTATTTAGTTTCCATTCTTCTGGTTCAAGAAAGTAAAATACAGAGCACGTACTATAGTTCTTACTGTATGGCTATTTAAAAAGTTCTCGGGGAAAAACTGTCTCTCTCTGTACACCCACAGAGTTTAATGTATGTTTGCTTTTTTAAAATGTTAAAATTATTTGGATTTAAATAATTAGATGTGAATGAATGTATATTATCAGCTAATTCTGGTGGCCTTTGTCTAACCCAAGGAATTTAGAAAGATTTCAGTCAGGCCTGTTTTCTAAACAGTACTGTGTGAATACTAAATTTAGGTAAACAAAGTCTGTAGGCTGAGACATTTACACGTTTATACATTTTTTGTGTGTGAAAACGTTAATATTGATAATGATTTTTCTTTTCTTTTTCTAACAGTAATCCAATTTTTACCTTGATAAAGTACATTAGTCTTTTTTACTCAGCTGTATTTTCAAATGATAGGTTATGTCACTCTAATTCAAATACCTTATTTATTTTCGGTGCCATAGCTTAATACTTGCAGTGGAAGGTTTCCATTTCTGAAATCAAAGGTATCAAAAGATATCCTCTTGGCAATCAACACTTTCTTTCTTTACAAACAAGATGAGCCCTGCTTTTGCTGTCATTCACTTTAATAATCAGCAAAACTTTGAAGTCGAGAATATTTTTAACTGAATGTCAAGTGAAGAATGTTTCATTTATCATTGTTTCTCTGCAGTGCTTGGTTAGAGTTTGTTTGCTGGAATGCCTTTAGTTTCACAGTCGTAAAAAAATTTCTTTTTATGTGTCTATCATTCAAAACCTCAGCATGTTAGAACCAAAACATGCCTGCAACCCCACAGCTTTCCTCACGGTAACATAATAGATCTGAAAGATGTCTGCTGCTCATTTATGTTAAAATACTTAGCTCAGTTTCTTCTTATTGCTTAATGAACAGTTGTCTGTGTTATTAGGCAGTGTTGATTATTCTCTGACTGGTGCCGTCAGCAGTGTCAAGAACAAATTTGCTAGCAGATACTATAAAATCCTCTTATTCTTGTACAAATATCATGGCCCACCGTACAGGATTTTGCAACAGGTGCTGCGAACTCGCACCTCCCCTTTTTTATTTCTCATTGTAAGTAAAAAAATTTTCTACTTTCTCCTGTATGTCATCTCATCACAGATCAGTGAGTATTCTTTATTACGCAGGTATCTTAACTTGCCATTAAAAGCCAGGAGCTTATTATGCCTTCTCTGCTCTTGCAGGTTTCAGACAAGAAGTTGTTTTTGTGCAGAAAAGCACATATTGCTTGACTTGATGCCCAGAGTACTGTAAATGTTTGTAATTTGGTTTGCACCTAACAAAAATTAAAATGGCCAAAATTAAAATTTCTGCATTAGAAATTGGGACTGAACACATCCTCATGAGAAGGCCACAAGGCCACCTTCTACCTTTGCACTGAACACATCCTCATGAGAAGGCCACCTTCTACCTTTGTACACAGCCTGTGAACCATCCGCTTCCCCTTACCCACAACAGATTTCCCAGTAAAGTGAGTAGAAAGTTCTTAAGAAGATGAAATAAACAATAATACCTAAATGTACTGCTGGTACACAGAGTAAATGCCTCGGTGAGACTGAATGTCACAAAGAGCTGGAAAGGCAGTTTTAAAGCTGCTGTTTATTGTCTTTCTTTTTCGTTCCTGGCATTCTTGGCATTTTCTTTCCAGTTTGTCCTCTGTTTCTCATTTACTTTTTCTTTCTGTGTTTTATTGCTTTTGAGAGCTCCCAGCTGATCCTCCTGTGCTGCGTTTCCACTTCCTCTCACAACTGCTTTCCAAAACAGGATCATTGAACAGTTAATGCTGGCACTTAAAATGAGTGAACAACCCAATTAGATTAACCGAGGGTAGGGAAATTCACTTCTCAGACTTCTTCTCTCTGCCAGCTCAGGAAGACAAAAGAACATCAAACAGCTCCCAAGTTCTGCCAGGCATAGCAGTGCAACGTATAATTGGGACCATACTGTCTGTGCTGGTGATGATGTCGCTGTTTTCTGCCTTTAGAGAATAAGGACATTTGCTGGGGTAGGATTAAATAGAAGAAATGAGAGAATTTTACAGGTTCGACCTTTTAGATTTTGGGTATGAACAAATGAAGATAACTATTTAAGCCTTCCTGGGAGTAAAAGACAGTAACCAGCCCTTCTGATCTGCTTTGCGGATGTTCACTGATTCATCCATACCTACGGCTTGCTTCCTGTGGATCAAGAATTTGCGGTTTTGCTCCTGAGTAACACGTGGCATTGGAGTGAGAGCAGAGTCATGGTGCTTGGTCTCAAAAGATAAAACAATTTCACTAAAATGACTTTTCTATTATTTAGCCAATGCGGCTGATAGAGAAGGAAGGTGGCTTTTTCAGACAAGAAGTGTGGCTTTTCTTTTTTTTTTTTTTCCTTTTTTTTTTTCCCCTAGCCTTTCTGGTCAAGCTTCCTATATTACTGAAGGGTTTTGCAGCTGTACTGCTTATACTTAAAGTTTTATTTTAAAGCTCTAAGACAAAGTTATTATTAAAGAGTTGCCAAAATATATTTATAGATATATTTACATACACCTATATTAAAAAAATAAAAAGTGTGTGCATATATATACACGCACACACGTATACCCCTCCTCCTCAGAAAAAAACTGTTGTCAGGACCAGGATTTAAAAAGCGTGTGTTTAGGAGGTGAGTCCCACTGCTACAGAACAGAGGTCAACAGCATTACCTTTACTGGCTGGCATGTTGATAACTTGGTTTCAGTTCCCTTCCTTCCCCTGCCAAGTGGTGTTAATTTTCAGTGCTAGCCAGCGCATGGGCATGGACCAGTCTTCCAGAGGTTTCACACTGAATGTGATTTGCTCTTTCCAGTACTTCTCATTGGCAGAATAGAGATAAGTTGCTCTGTTGAACTTCAGAGATGAATTCTTACATTTGACTGTTTACTGTTCTCTGTATCTTACTCTTGTCTTTCGCCATCTTCCGTTAGTCCCTTCCTCAGTGAAGGAGATGGCACAAGTTATTCCTGCCTACAGCAGCCCCCCAGAAATGCAAAGTCAGTTTATTGCATGCTTTTTATTTAAGTGTCCTTTATTTTGTGCGGCAAGGCAGAAGCTCAGAGATAGTGAGTATATACAACCTTAGAGCAGGCTGCAGTTTCAGCAGGTTGCCAGACACTATTTGATATCTACTGGTCTCTCATTTCCTCAGACCAGTTTGTAAGTTATCTCCTCTAGCTTTAGCTCTGATTTTAAGTCAGGAAGCTAGTTAGATTTTGACTTAAATGTATTCTTTCTCACTTTTATCTGCACAAATTTCGGAATCAGTGGTTCTGCAAAAGTGTTTACCATTGGAGTTTTTCAGAGTTTTTATATATATATTTATTTATTTATTTATTTTTTTACAAGACAGGATGGTATGTGAGTCATTTAAAATTTCCCGTCCTACACCTTCTTAATTTCATTTTCAAAAGGTGCCATTGAAATTTTTCTGCAATAATAATTTCTTACTGGCATAGTATTTCATTCCTGGAGTACTTCTGCAAGTTTGCGTCACTTTATGAAGCCTGAACAGACCTTAACAGACTTATTCACTAGAATTCCTTTACAGTGATTTCTAATGATTACTTTGTTTTGCCTTCAATATATTTCAAATGATAAATATTTGTCAAACCTAAAGACAAATTTCTAGTGTTAGGTTTCTCAGTAAGAAAATAGTTTCACTTTGCTTTAGTCACTGTTTAAGAAAACATGTCACTGGTTAATCATCGTGGAAGAAGCCTTCCAACCTGCTGCTGATGTTGCATTAACAGATATCCTGGGTTCTTTGTTAAGCTCAAAACATTTCAGTAGAGCTTTATACCGGAGACATTATTTAATTCCTCAAAGTAATTGCTCTTGCCAATCTTTCCACGCACCAGTTTAGCGTGGAATGAGGTTATTAACAAAGGGATGCTGCTAATTTCTAATCCTGATTTCTCTCTGTAGTCGGTACAGAAAGAGAGAGCAAGAGACTGCCCTCTAGAGAACAAGATCAGCGCCCGAGTTAGGTGTTGTCTTCAAGAAGAGTCTTTCTCCATCGACTGCAGAAGAAGGCTAGAGAAACTAAAATAGCTTGTGTGACTAGCTTGGATTTCTAACTCATTAGGGAGGCTTAATTATATCAACATGTTGGAGATTTTTCTGTGTTATAAATTCACCTTCCATCTGCACAACCTTTTCATCCTTATTTTTTAGCTTTTTAGCTTCTAGTCAAAACATCTTCTCGATGAGTGTCTCAATTAATATGGGAATGTCACCAAAAACTGTTTCCGAATTTGTTTTTGAGAAAAATGGAGAGATCATTTGCATGGGAGGCAGTAAAACACTACACAGCCTCTTACTGCATGTTGTTCATTTTAAAAGGAATTTGCAAGGACCTTGGCACTCTTTCTAGCTTGCACACCCAGTTGATAGCATTTGGTTTAAAGTTAAAAAGTACCACTTAAAATGAAAGCTGTTCAACACACATGCAGAACGCCTACCTTGTAGACCCATGCTCAGTATTATTTGATAAAGATCAGCCATCACTTGCACATAAAACCTATTTTTTTCTACAATAAGCTGGGTATGATGTATTCTTAATACAACTAACTAGATTTCACATACTTGATTTCACTTGTTCTGTAGAAATACGTATCTGCGTAGCTGTTTCAAGTTTTAACTTTTGATCCTGGAATGCTTCGTTCTCCTGATTCACCTAAAATGATAGGTCTTTTAAATACAAGCCACAGTTTTATTCTTTGTACCATGAAGTTTTGTTAAAAGTTTTCCCTTACCAAAATGAGCATGCTACAATATATAATGCTACGATATATATTTTCAGTTGCTGCTCTGTTTATTTCCCATATCAGAACCTACTCTTTAAAAACGTATTCTTTTTTTTTTTTTTTTTGTTGAAGAACCCAAGGAAATACGTCTCTACTTTCAGCATAACAGTGAGTTTTGTCATCTTTGTGCTGACACTTTAATATTGGTTTCTAGTTTATAGCTGAAAAAGGCTGGGATTTCTGGTTGAAAGTGTGATTTTGCAGAACTGCTGTTTGTTTTGTTTATCTATGATTGGTAGGTTTTGTTTGCTTATGATTGTACCCTTTTTTTATTGTCTGGCCCACTGGACTTTTACCTGTGGAAGTTTCCATTCTTCTCCTACATTTAACAGGTGGGTTTTTTTTCCTGTAGTTTTTAAGCCCACGCTTTTTCTGCCAAGTTAAGTTTATTTCCAAAAGTAACCTCTCTATATTCACATTCAATTTTGTCATAAATAAATTTCATTTCCAGTTAATCCACATTGATGTGATTTAGCTGCATTACTTAGTTGCTTACCATAACTCAGGGACCTTATGGTGCAGCTGATTTCATATAAATAAAAGTGGGTTGTTTCCTGACTATGAACTTCCAAACATCATTGAGTGAGTCACTCACAAATTTCAAACAGGCCATCAGTTTTTGGAGAGCAGACCAAAGAAACTTACATTGTTGGAACAAGCAGTTGTGCTGAAATTAAATGGCTTACGAAACTGGAGGAATATTACAGGACTTTTTGTGTGAGTTTTTTCTGATATGGGGTATTTTTTTAGAAAGACTGGCAATATAATTTCAGGGAGATCAGAATGGATGGACCAAAATTAGTAATTTAAACATTTTATAAATAAGAAAGGTCACTGTCATTTTGAAACTATTTTTGTTTTCATTCTTTTGTTGTATAGCAATGAAATATAAAAATGGAAATTAAAATAAGACTTTTCAGCTAGCCCAAAATAAGATTTTGTACAGAGTTAAAAATTGTGTTACTTTGCAGTTATCCAGAATAAGCTTATCTTTTAAAATTCGTCCTCCAAATTCTGTCACTCTGTATAGGTGTTGTTTTCTGTCAATTTACTGTTCCCACTGGTATTAAATGGAGACCTGTCATGTTTCTTGGGAAGGGGTAAGAGGATGTCACCTCAGCTATGCTGGAAAAGAATTGGAAGGTAGGAAAATAGTGCCTTTTGGGTTAAAAGATGCAAATGGAAGTATTCTATTTTGAAGTGCTCTATTTCTGTCACCATGTAATTAGCATGCAACACAAATAAATATGGTTAAAAAATGGACTCTTGTGTCTTGGTGCTAATCACAGTGCAGTCAGACTGACAAGTAACATCACTTTGGTCGCCTGCTGGGCAGTTATTCACTGACCTTAACAACTGCAATGAGCAAAACTGATTCTATTCTAAAACCAAGACTGTATCTTCTGAAAGTGAAATAATTTTATCTTCAAACTGTTGGTTCAGTAAAGCATATTGAGTTATAGGTATTCTCTTTGGAGGTTTCTTTCATTTTAGGAGATAACTCAGAATTGGGAACTGTCATGGTTAGATGGAACTATTAGCCCCTCTGATGTAGTTCATGAACCTACAGAAAGACCTTGTTAGATTCAAGTAATTCAGAACACTCACCGAATCTGAAGATTATTGCCCAGTGTTGCATTGCAGGAATTGAGACAAGATTTGGTATTTCATTTAGATGTATCCAAAAGTGGCTGTGTGTTTCTCCAGTTTACTGTTACTTTACTAAAGGACCTACAGAATGTTGTGCTGCATGTTTTCAGCTATTTATGTGTGTTACCTTATAAACTCTCTTCAGGTCTTTCCATTTTAATCTCTAAAGTCTTGATGTGGATCATAGTACTGGGAAAATCTACTTCCATTCCTGGGTTTCATAGTGTTGGTGTGATGGAATCCTTTTCTCTGCTTTTAGCTTGTCCCTAAAGAAAATTAAGACATGCTTCAGTGTTTTTTATTGTCCATTTTTAGGATCTGTTTTCTTATGAATTAATGGCTCCAGTTCCTCAGGTTATCCATTGTACATCATGCCACTTCATTTTCTCAGGGGTTTGTTGAAATTCCCCGTGCTTCCTCAAGAATTTTTAGACATCTGCCTTTTCCCTTTACTGAGCATGGAATCCGCTTTATCCTTGTATCATTGATACTACACTTTGACCTGCTTTTGCTTGGATCTTTTTCCATTCGCAAATCTTTCTGCAGCAGATTTTGTTGGGGTTTTGCATATTTGTAGTTCCAAGTTAGTCTGCTACATGCAGATCAGTCCAACTTTTTTTTTTTTTGAGAGTGCACCTCAGTGGAACATAATTAAGCCCCATGTGATAAGAGTAATTTCAGTCAGTACATACTATGTCATATATACTACTTTCATCAGCAGTTTCATTTTGATACTTTATAGCTGCCAAGTAATTAATTTTACAATCCCTTTTAGAATATAATATGTAATTCTAATTTCTATTTTTGAATGAAATGCAAACAGAACAAAAATGCACCAAAAAAACCCCTAAGAGAACTACTTCAGATTACCCAGGCTGGGTTACGATATCTAGAAATTCATCATTAAAGTTATGAAGTTATGAAAGGTGCTACTAAATTGTAACCTTCTGCATGGTCCAGGCCCTTCTACTCAAGTACATGGTGGGGAGACATGCTCAGATTTCTACAGATGAGGAGTCTAGTACGTTTGTTGTGCTTATTTTTTCAATGATTTAATCTTGCAGTGAATAGGCATGGGGAGGTAGAGAATGTTTAGACTATACGTTTGGTCAGATGAAGATTATTCCTTCTGTGTTAGATCTTTTTATGTCTCCCATGATAAGATACAGCAAACAGAAGAAAATATACTATGAGATACAAGAACAACATACCAGACATTTGCGTTATCTATAGATAATGAATAAAAGCTGTTGACAGCATTTCCATTTTCTATTTCAGCTGTTTTTAAGCGTTCATTTATAAGGAGCTTTCTGTCCCATTTGGCTGACAAATACTGACGTCTGAATCTTGATTCAATCGGCATCTTCTCTTACTAAATCATTCATGAATGTTGCACTACTTTTAGTCTCTTTATTCTGTCAATGACTTTGTGGTAAAAATAGAAATAGAGCTTTTTGATTTCAGTGATTTGATGCATTCGTAGTTGATGCAGATCATTAGCTTTTTTTAAATGCATAAATCATGGACCCTAATTTTACAGTCTTCAGGCTTTTAATCTTTTGGTAGTGTTCGCTTGCTTATCTTAAAGGAATAGCTTCTTAATTACTTTTTCTGTACTAGATGTAATCAATGTTTCAGCAATATTAGATACATACCTACAAAACAGGAGCAGTTAAATTGGAGAGGGTCTCCAAGAAGAAAGAAGATTATTAGCCAAAAATATAAGCAATTAAAAGAACTAGTATTATTCAACTTAGAGGAAAGGAGAAAAGGATAATATATGATAATGTTAAACACTATAGGGAACTAAGGAAAACAAGAACTGTCTTACAAATCCTTAAGTGACCTTCAATTAGGAGAAAATTAATTTGTGTTTATAACTATCTTCAAGATGTGTGCTGCGTAAGAGCTACTGAGCTAAAAGTTGGGGAAAATGTCAACCAGAAGAAAATTTGTTGCTGCAAGTAAGCCGGTTGTGCTGCACAAATATTTGTGCAGAGCTAGCGAAGGCAGAAAAACACAATGAGTATGGAAGTGCATGCATCTTCATTTAAAAAGGGAAAAAAAAAAAAGTTGGTTACAAAGAAAAGAGTTTGTATTAGGAGCAATGGATCTGTGATTTTTTCCTAACTTGAATCAGGTTGAGCAGTTGAAGTAAAAAAGATCTCATTTATGTGAAACATTTCTGACATTCAAGAAACCCTTTTGGGCCTTGAAAAGCTCCATGACAAATATGACACATCTTCTGCCTTGTTTTTTTAGACAGATTTGCTGGACAACTGGGGCTTTGTATTGAAACCGTGCAAGAATTGCACCAGTCTTAACAATTTGCTCTACTATGTTTTAGCAGGGATTGCCTTAAACTTACTTGACGAAAATAATTAGATAAAGACAACAACAGATAGATATCTACCAAATCACTTCAGAGTGTGACAACACTTAAAGTTTAGTTTGAGGTCAGTTGGCTTTTAGATATTGAAAGCATTTTGTCTTTTTCCATTGTTAAACCACTTACCCATGATTGTTTGTGGGGAAAACTGAACATGTTTGGTTTCTCTTTCAAATCTATGTTGAGTGCTAAATGAGTTTAAGATGCAAGTCAAGAAACAAAAATGCTTACTTTGCAAGAAAACCAGAATTTAGATTAGGTTGCAGGTTTTTGCTCTTCAAGAACAGGCAGCTGCTCCTTAGTGATTTTTCTTTTTATAGAATTGAAAGAGAAAAGATGAGCAAACTCCAATGGAAAAACCTTAATTTGAATGGTATGAGTGTTTTTCACAGCAGAGGAAGCAAATTGTTATGTGAACTGTGTTTATTTTACTCACATGTGTTTGAGAACTTGCCCTTCATTGAAATTCTGTAAGGCATTAATGCAACAACTTTTATCCTACAGAAAACGCTGTAATGAGTGACTACTGTCACTTATTTCTGGGTCCAAAGGATCTGATCTACTTAGAGCAATGGAAAGGCTCCACTTGGCTTTGGATTAGGCCTTTGCACAGGAACTGGGAGTGGGAGGCCGAGGTTATAGAGTGCTTCTGAAATGAACCACAAGGATGTGGCCGAAAGATAAGAGCACTGTTGTCTTCTGGAAAATTCTCTCTCCAGTTTTCTTTGCTCTGTGTTGAGCATGGGAGAAGGGGCACATAAGCAATGGCCTTTTTTATTTGGTCTTTTTTCTTTCTCTTTTCTTTTTCTTTTTTTTTTTTTTCTTCCCCCCTTTGACTTGCACACTGGGAAGATCAGGTCTCTAAATACATACTGGAAAGGTTCACCTGGAGAATCTGGAGAACTGTTGTCATTTTCCCACTTTACCTGGTCTGTTTTTTTTTTCCCACTTTCTTTCTTACCATCTTCTTCACTATCGTTTATGTTTTCATAATTCCTTTGCAAATGCATTTGTGTCTCTTGCTGGTTTCTTTAGTGTCACATTGTGGGAATCATTCCCAGAATGGTAATTTTTGGCACCCTTTTGGTGTACCTACTTAGTTTCTACTGTCTCATTTTTGGGGTATGCAAAAGAACTGAAAACAGTGAGTGTTCTAGGCAAGGTGACATCATGGATGTAAATATGCAGTCATAGGGCTCTCCTCTATTTTGCACTGTGGTCTTCTAGAAATTCTTAATAGTCTGTTTAAATGTTTGGCTGCCATTGAAGGTTCACGTGATGCCTGCAGAGGCCTACCTATCATAACTACACGATGTGTTTTAGAGCACAACTTTATATACACCTAAATAGAGCTGCAGGTTTTTGTTTGTGTTTACTACATGGATATGGCTTCCCATGCACAAACAGTATTGATGTACAGATATATTGCACTTAATATGTCTACCTTAAGCTTGCTCATCTGCCTATAGAACATAATATTCCTTATGGTGCAATGTGATGTCTTGGAGAAATCTGCAGGGATTATTTATCATTTTCACAAATTCTTGAGAGACCTGAAAACACTGACATGAAAGCATTTTCTATGTAGTTTATGATGTTATATGAAATGCTGTATTTTAATTTGTAGGCAAATAAGGTAGCAAAAAATCCCAAATCTGGTATAGAAGATCTCTGCAGCTAAAAGGCAGTTACTATCGCAGATGTTCTCACATGTTGCAGTCTTAACTCTGAAGGTGACAGCTGAAAACTGTGTGTAACTTAGAATACAAGTGTTAATAACAACTGAGACAGTAAAATGTAATTATTGCATGTTATTATACTATCACCTGTGCAGCTGCGAGGCATAGACTGAATATTTCACCACGTTCAGTTAGAAGAAGATAAAAGTAGCACTGCAGAACCGAGTCAGTTAAATGAGAATTTAAATCACTGCAACTGGAGTAGCAATAGTAAAATCATCCCACATCCTAGCCAACAAAGCATGTTTCAAGACTAGCAAAGCACGACTTTTCTGGACTTAGGTCACCAAAGCTGGTAGTTTGGATGATATCTTAAGAGAGTGTTTGGCCTGGCAGGCATGTGTGTGATTTCTTAATGGTCCTTGAGAAGTGGTAGTCACAGGAAATGTATTTTCCTGGCAAATGAAGCAGAAGAAAGCTATCTTCCCACCATGTTACCCACACTGTCCCTTTGCATTCGTCTTGGTGTTGCCGGACTCTTTGTTCTCTTCTCCAGTCTTTAACCAATACATTAACCAGCATGAGAAACCGCATCTACCTACTAAGTTTGATGGATTTTTTGATTACAAGCGGTTCCTGGGGGGCTGCAGTGCCTTCCGTTTAAGAAATAAGCCATAGAGCTGTGACATGGTTAATTGACTTCTGTTCTAGAAAAGAAATCAGTTACACTGGTGGTTGATCTCAATTTTGGTAAGAACATATTTTAAACCAAAGCTAAGACTTTTGCTTTTTCCTTGTAAAGGTACCCACTAGTCATATGATTGTGTTTCTGTGATAAAGCAACCACTGGAGATGATCATAGGAGATGACAAGGTTTAAAAGCTCAAAAGTGAGAATTTAAAAGTTGCTTAGAACTCCAGAATTTTAGCCATATGTCAGATGACATTTTTTGTATTCCTTGATTTCTGATAAAATAAAGGTTCAGTTGGAGTAAATTAACTTAAAATACTACCTAGAAGTTCTTTATGGGCAAAGAAATTCATGCATTTCTACTATCATCACTTAGACTTGCCTCTTGTGTAACAGAAGTTGTTTAATCTAGTAATCCTCAACCCATCTATAGCTTCTGTTTTAAGAATGTATATACTTCCCACCTACTGATTTATAAATTGGGACCAATTGACTACTTAGCCTTCTCTTTGGTATGAGACGGTAGGTTTCTGACATGTTGTGGTAGGGTTAGCATCTGACAACTCCAGTCACTGTTGTGGGATTCACAGACTAGTTGAGGCTGGAAGGTACGTCTTTAGATTGTCTAGTCCAACCTGTCTGGCTCAAGCATGTAGAGCTGGTTACCCAGGACCATGTACAGACGGCTTTTGAATATCTCCAAGGAGAGAAATTCTACAGCCTCACTGGGTAGCCTGTGCCAGTGCTCTGTCACCATCATAGAAAAAAAGTGTTTACTGATGTTCAGACAGCATGTCCCATGTTTCTGTTATGCAGACTGCTCCTTGTCCTGGGTGCCACTGAGAATAGTCTTACACCCTCTTCTTCTTTCCTTTCCATGAGGTATGTAAGCGCATGGATAAGTTTCCCCCCCAAGTCTTCTCTCTTCCATGTTGAACAGCCACAGCGCTCTCAGCCTTTTCTCATAGGAGAGATGCTCCAGTCCCCTAATTGTCATTGTTGCCCTTTGCTGGACTCATTCCCCAAAGTCCATATCTTTCTTGCAGCCCACTTTCTTCAGAAAAGTTAATTTATTTTCACTCTCTTATTTGACATTTAAGTGGCATATTCTAATGAGTTCTCTTTCAGATTGCCATTTTCTCATTACAAACACAATTCTAGGATCTGTACTAGTTTTACTCTGATATTGACTGATGCATAAAGTTGGAATCTCCTTCCTACGGTCCTGCAAATGCACATCAAGTGAAACGGAAAAGTACTGGTCTTTAAAATTGGGGCTTCATGTCAACCAAGCCGCAGCAATCCCGACTTGAAACTCAAAGTGTCTTTTATTTGCTGTAAACAAAGAAATTGGACAACTCCTCCCAATTAATGTCAACTGAAAGAAAACAACACTGTCCTATATAAGACTAGGCAGCAGTGCTTTATTTTATCAGAGAACACCAGCTTCCTTTACGTAAAGAAATTCTTTCTGAATCCCTCCCACTCTTTAAACTATGACCTAGAAAACAGCACCCCTACCCCCCGCCGGCAATCCCTTCTGATTCTCACTTTAAGTGCTTATTTATATTATATAGCTGGGTATTGCTGCCTGGGTCCAATGCACCCTCCTTCAGCTCTAAGTTTTCCTTTTGTGTTTAACACTCAATAAAACTCAGTGATTCAAAATATGAATAAGAGCAATCGCTTAATAGAATCTTAATTTTTTCCCCAATATTGTTGGTTTGAACCATGAGTATAATTTTACATGCTTCAGAAAAAAATAAAGGTAAATCCTAAATATAAGGGGTGCAAAGGCTATAATATGTCACTAGCTGGGGTGAATTAAAAAAATAATAAAATAAACTTCATGTATATCCTGGCTTTGAGTTTCTTCCATTGTCTTCTGATGGTCAAATACTGGCCTTTTCCAGGCAGCAGACTAGATGTAATTTTTTGGATTTTTTTAAAAATCTATTTGCCTTTTTTAATTTACTTTTATTACATACTGTTCTAGTTGATGAACATAAAATGAATGCTGGAAGGAAAATCGTATTTAGGAAATTTATGTCATCTTAGGTGGAATATTGAATAAAGTCTAACACATTGAATATAGAAATGTTATTAATTAGGGGGTAGTTTTTGAACACAGAGTAGCAATAGAAATTTAAAATGCATCAATATTTATCTTGTGCCATATCCTCACTTCAGAAATTAAATAAAACTTTAATTTTGACCTTCAGGACAGAATACTCCAAGTGTAGCAGATGGAACTTTGAAGTACAATTCACAGTGAATTCCCTCTTATCAGTATGAAAAAATTGAAAGATGCTCTCTTTAAACACTAGTTTGTTATTGTCACTTTCTGAAACTTCCTTCTTTCAGTTAATAGAGTTAGGCTGTCACTTTATTAATCTGTCTAGTATTCGCTTTTTATTTACAACCTTGGTGACAGTGTCCTAGTGAGTGATTTATTCTGATCAGCTGTCAACAGGATGGTACTGTAAGTAGTGACGTAAAATAAAATGCTGTGTTATCTCAAATGCTGTGTTAGCTTAAGAAATAGGTGCACAGTATTCTCTTCTGTTTTTACAAAGTAATTAATGATCTTGTAACTGCTGCAGGTTTTAGAGTTATCCAGCCCAAATTACTCAGCCTGGTCCTTCCAGAAGAATGGAAATCGCTCAGAGGGCTGGGACTCAGAAATCATAGAGTGGTTTAGGTTGGAAGGGACCTTGAAGATCATCTAGTTCCAACCCCTCTACCATAAATAGGGACACCTCCCACTAGACCAGGTTGCCCAAGGCCACATCCAGCCTGGCCTTGAACACCTCCAGGGATGGGGCCTCAACAGCTTCTCTGGGCAACCTGTTCCAGTGCCTTACACCCTCACAGTGAAAAATTTCTTCCTAATGTTTAAATCTACCCTCTTCCAGTTTACAGCCATTCCCCCTCGTCCTATCACTACATGCCCTAGTAAAAAGTCCTTTCCCAGCTCTCCTGTAGGCCCCCTTTAGGTACTGGAAGGCTGCAATAAGGTCTCCCCGGAGCCTTCTCTTCTCCAGGCTGAACAGCCCCAACTCTCTCAGCCTTTCCTCATAGGAATCTACAACAAAATTATCTTCCCAGAAAATGCAGTATTTTTTCTGAGCATCCCTGCAATCTATAGTACTGATAATAGGTGCTGAATTGTTTAAAAGTCTCCCTGATAACTAAGCAACCTCATTCTACATCAATAGCCAGTTTTGATGGCTTTGTGTTTTACAAAAATGTTTTAACTCAGAGAAAGACAAAGGTAATTGCAGCATGACTACAACCAGAGGGAGAGATCACAGTAGCGCTTTCAAAATTGGCTACCCTTAAGCAGAGATGGCTAAACAAAACAAAACAAAAAAAAATATCTGGATTTACCTAAATTAACTATTAAAGACAGAAGAAAAATTGATGAATAACAAGTGGCATAATAGTAAATTCACCAATAGAGCTGCGGAATATTTTGACCACTGTTTTTGTCCCCTGAGAAGTGAGAGACAATCCATCTACAGAAGACTGTAACTCCACGTTGCATAAAATTCCCTGTGGATGTTCCCCTGGAGACCTGCCTGCCACTTTGTCTTCCAGTGCTGTCCGCTCTCCACACCAGCTGTGTCCTGGCAGCTCAACTTTCCTGGTCAATGAGATTTCCCCAGTCATGGATTCCAATGAGCCACAGTCTTTGCTCTCTTTGGTTTTGTTTTCTTGTTGTTTTTTTGGGGGGGTAGGGGGCCTGGGGTTTTTTGTTTGTTTATTTGTGGGGTTTTTGCTTTGGTTTTTTTTTTTTTTGTGTGTGTGTGTGGCTGATAAGCTTGACTGTCCTTCTGTTCCTCCTCCTTGGTTCAGGACAAAGAGAAGATATAAAACTTCATTACTTCTCTCTGCATCTTGGAGGTCCCAAAGTCCTAGGAATACTGTGACTAAGCTAATTCTGGAGCAGGGAATGGCATAGCTACCTGGTGGCTGTGACTGTCAGCACGCAGCTTTCTCTACAAATTATTTCCCATTGAGAGGCAGGCTAAATTAGCTCAGATTCACACCGGGATGGTTTCAGTGTGCTGAGGACCTGAGCTAGAACTGCTGCCTGGCGGTGCACTTTGCCTGTTCAAAATGAGTTGGCATTTCTTAGTTCTGTGCTCTTGTGCATGTTGCCCACACTTAAGGTAATGAGGTGTATCAATTAGGTTATACCTCCTGGTTTTATGCATCTGAGAGTGGCTATTTTCCACACAAACATGCACACGAAGGAAATTTAAATCCATGTTAACAACAGTTTCGTGGCATGCAGTATAAATCTGAGTCTCTGCTGAGGCCTACATTATTTTATTTTTTTTTTAATCCAACCACATCATATTCCACTATCACTTTTCACAGTTAATGTTTCTTCTAGCATCACTGCAATTCCATATTGGTGTCTGTCTTAATATACACGTTTCAAAGTCACTAAAATAATACTAAAGTGCAAAAATTATAGTAAAGCTTTTATTTTTTTTATAGTCTATATATAGTCTCTTAATTGCTTTGACATCAAGGAAGGAATTTAATGAAAACTGTAGATTTTTCACTATAAGCTGAAAAACAGTCTATTTAGACAGAAAAGAGGTTTGGCAATCTTTGCAATATATCAGTTTTAGGAGACTTTTGAGTATCTGCAGTGCAACATAGAATAAGACACTTCTGCCATTTATTTCTGCTGTATGTATAGCATTTGCATCTTTAGAGCTGATAATCCTACCATGCTATATACATACATATATAAAAAAATAAAACTAACTGCAAAACAAATGCTGGGCAAATATGAGTCCTTTCAGTTGCATAAAGATAGCAAATGCAATATTTTGCTTTTCCTCTTATTTTGGTAGAAAATATCTCTACATGAGCCAGAAGGAATTGTTCCCCTCCCTCACCTCATCTCCCAGAATCTTCCAATAACGAATCCGTCGATCTTCTCAGAGCAATTTCTTCTTATAAATACCATTTTCATTACAGTGACGGAAAAACAAGTAGCAGTTTTGTCTTGCTTAGTCTTGCCTTGAAACTCAAAGATTCTCTCTCCCTTTCTCACATGCCATTTGATTTGAAGAAAGTACAAGGTATGCTTATGGGAGAGTATGTTCTTTGAAGTTCACAATTTTCTGAGGTGGTTTTCAGAAAATTTCCTAAGCATTTTTTATAAAGCTCTTGTCATTACAGTCAGTGGTAACAAGAATTTCTAAGTCCTTGTGATTTGTAAACATTGAGTTTCGTCACATCCTAGAGAATCTCCAGAGTTCACCAGAAATGTTCTTTTTGCAGTATATGTACAGTATTTTCCCCTAAAAAAAACCAACAAAACCTAAAATAACTTAAAGTCAGAATCAGGATGGCAGATATCTGTTTAAATGTCTATTCCTAGTATTCTTGTCTAAACTTATGATCTGAGTTTATTCTTCAGATTATACACTTTACAATGATGTCTAATTCTTCAGAAAGAGAATGTGAAGTCAGAAATTTCCTTTTATGCTAAATTAAGTATTTTTAAGAATTGACATTCTTAGACCTCTTTCAGAAACAATTCAACTGAAACTGCAAATAATTTGATTTCTGAAGCTGAAGAGTTCACCTGGTCCTCTACTCAGTGTCATCATGACCAAGAATGCCATGTCTTCTCAAAATCAATTTAAAAATCCTCTGTATTTTCTTGTGATCTTAGGTATGAGCACAGTACAATATAATATTTGCTTAATTAATGTGCCTATTAAGAGATGTGGCCTTATAAGTGCATACAAAGAAAGATGTTAAGTAAGGCCCTTCAGATTATCGGGAAAAAAATAATTACCCAATGTCTAGAAAGTAAAATTAGCAAATTAAGAATTAGATACATATGCTTAACAGAAGCCATAATTAGACACCGGAGTAGCATGATGTTTTAAACTCAGCGTCACTTGGATTATTTAGTCAAGTCTTCTCCAGCTCCATGAGAATTTGAGTGAAGTCAGATGTTATACAGATGATATGACAAATTCATGTTATTCTTTTACTTTAAAAATCCAATAGTCCATCAGCCATTTTATAATGTGATATACATTGTTCTATGTTACAAAAAAAAGTGTAGTCATGCAATTATGTAGAAATCAAAGACGGCCTTCTACATGGTCCTCTTTTGCTCTTAGCTCTTATTTTGCTTGGAAAGCTTGGTAGCAGTGAAAAATCGACAAATACATTAGGAGGTAGAGGAAAGTTGTCCAAAAAATGTGAAAGTAAACAAGATACAATTCAGTAAAGTTGTAACAGACTGCTAACATAAATTAACTATGCTTATTTTGACACAACAGAGCACAAAGTAAACACACACAGTTTGAAATAATTAATAAAAAGATTATTCTTCTTGAAAGTGTGAGTCCTAAATGAAAGTTACCTGAAAAGAGAGTCCCATTTTTTTTACAATAAATCTCATGTTATATACTTCAACATTCTTAAAATACATACCAATAGAAAAGATACAGAGGCAGAGAGTCACAGAATAGTTGAGGTTGGAAGGGACCTCTGGATATAACCTGGTTCAAACCCCCTGCTCAAGCAGGGCCACCTAGAGGTAGTTGCTCAGGACCATGTCCAGACAGCTTGTTACTATCTCCAAGGGTGGAGACTCCACAACCTCCCTGGGTAGCCTGTGTCAGTGCTCAGTTACCCTCAAAGTAGAAAGTATTTCCTGATGTTCAGACAGAAACTCCCGAATTTCAGTTTGTGCCCATTGCCTCTGGTCCTGTCACTGAGCACCGATGAAAAAAGCCTGGCTCTGTCTTCTTTGCTTCACTCTTCAGGCATTTATATACATCGGTGGAACTCCCCCTGAGCCTTCTCTTCTGCAGGCCAAACAGCGCTATCAGCCATTCCTCATGTGAGATGCTGCAGTTCCTTAATCATCTTCATGGCCCTTCGTTCAACTCTCTCCAGTCTGTCCGTGTCTGTCTTGTACTGGGGAGCCCAGAACTGGACCCAGCACTCCAGTTGACTTGCTGGCAGCGCTCCTCATGCTGCCCAGGATACCATCAGCCTTCTTTGCCGCAAGGGCACATTGCTGGTTCATGTTGTGTTTGTCTTCAAAAGACACGGCACTATTGCATAGCTGTTTTGAAATCTTTAGTTATTTATTCCTAAAAATCTAGGTATTTTTCTGCTGAGACTGAAGTACAGATGCCACCAAGATGGAAAGGCAGGAAGTTGCACCATGAGTAGTTAAGTTCGTAAGAAAAATTTAGGATGATGTAATAGTTAAATATTGTTCGAGCATGTAGCCATTTGACAGCGTCTGCTGAAGTATAGTAACGGCACAGAAGGAAATTCAGATAAGTGTATATGTTTAATCTTTATTTTGTTTTCTAGCTATACAGTCTTGGTTGCATTGAAATAAAGATTCTGAATTAAGCAGTAAGATCAGTTTAGGAATAGTGATTTTTTTTTTAAAAGTCCTTATCATGATAGATAATCTTGGGTATTTCAGAAATAACGCTCGTATAGCAACAGTGCACAGAAATGCCCTCATCGTTTTTCTGTTGACATATTAAAATCTGTTACTGTGAGCAAAACCTGATCATGGATGGCCTTGGAAAACAAGGAGGGGGTATTGTAAAGAAACAGCTTGGGTGGGGGAAGGAAAAGGGGAAAATAAACTCTTTCAAACCAGCTCTTTACCACAAGTGACAAACAGGTTGTCATTAAATGACAAGCATAAGGACCTCTTTCAATTTCTGTTTATTAGCTTCCAGACATTTTTCAACCTATCAGCTACTGTTACAAATTAAAGACATAATGAATTCTACTGCTCTTGTGTCCAGAAAAGAATGTCAAGATTATTTTTTTTTGGTGGGTATAAAACACCATTCCTGTGATGCAATTTGCAAAAGTGAGCTCGGAGTGAAAGCTGTAACAATAAGAAATATCCTTTGCCATGATTAAAAAGGAGTATAAAAATCATTGTTGTATAATTAACCAGTAATTAAAAGTCTTCTAGGAATGAAGAAAATGTACGTATTGAGGTAGGATAATCTTGGGGGAAAAAAAAATTATTCCAAAAAGGAATAAGTAAAGCCCCCAAAGCTCTTTTTTTGGTAATTTTTTTGGGGTTTTTTTTGTTTTTTTTTTTTTCTTTTCTTTCAATGAGTCTAAATTTCACAACTCCTAATGACAATTTAAAGTATAGTTTGAATTTACTGCACCATAGGTGACTATCAACTGTTTGCGCCATAATGTGCACTAAGAGAGATGAGGTGTGTGCCAGCAGCCTGCCTAATGCAACTGTTAGTTACTTATTGATACAGGTCCTTAACTTCCACATAGCCTGGATGCCCAAAACTGCTTAGCGTGTCTCTGCCTCTCTTCTGCATAAAAAGAAAAGACTTGGTCCATAATTTTCCCCTTATCAGACATTAACAATACAGAGGGCATCCACACTAGTATATCATTTCACATGTGCAAGTGAAATCTGGCTGGGTCAGTATGTTACTAAAACGTGTTGCAGCCCTGTGCATTAACCTTTTCAGGGACATATAAATCCTATATCAAAGTGCAAATTTTTACTTTTTTTTTAAGAAAAAAAGAAAACCACAACCCTTAACATAGCACTTCTATGAAGCGCTAAAAAATGGTTTGAATATTAAAGCATAGATAAAATCTTTGTATTTTTGAAAAGGTTGACTGACATGCGTTCTCACAGAAAATGGGTAAACCAGTAGCCACAACCATAGTTTGGTAAGGTAAAGATGTAAAGACAACAATAATTATCACACCAAGCATTTTGCTATTTCACGCTGTTTGAAATATGTTAAATTAAGTTTACATTTAGATGCCTATAAAATTACTGCTGTACACCCAGTTAATAAGAAAGTAATTAATCAGTGAACAGAATATTATTTGAGGGCCTGAGCTGCTGCAGTAGCAGCTCACCATTTTTCTGTATCTTCCTAACCTCTGAGGAGGATAACGTGTGGTTTTTGTTGTTCCTTCTTTGAAGTTCTTATTAAAAGCATTTACTCTGAGGAGATGATGCATATCTGCATACCCTATGCTCCTCACACTGTGGGAGGAGGTCTATCGACCTTCTTTGTGCTACCTGGGAAAAGAGCTCTTTTCCAGGTACCACATCCAGCAACTCTTTGTTTGGCTGGGGAGGAGGAGGAGGGTTCTGGCTGGCTCCGATGAATTAATTGTTTTTTTATCAAAGGTGGCAATGTATACAGGTACAGGTGTGCATTTCTCAGGGAAATCATGTCTTGATGGTTTTCTAATCTGTTTTGTTCTCACCGTGGAAGCAGAAGGCAGCAGAAGCTGCTCTGTTAGTTGTGACCTATCATTAATCTTCAGTCAAGGTCTCTCAGAATTTCTGAAATTGTCTTGAAATCCATTGCAGCAAAAAGGCAAGGCTTCTGGAGGCAGATACTCTGCCTGAGTCCATACATTACGTATTAAAATTTTGCAGTCTTGTGTGAAGTTGTTTGTCCTCCATGACTGATTGTTTGTAAATGTAATTTCAATAGAAATCCATTAGTACTTTAATCCTGTAGACATAAGCGAATATTTCATTATTTTATTATGAAATCAAATTTATAAGATCACATTTTGTCCACTTTGTTCTCTAAGTCATCAGTAACGCCCTTGCTTACCTCCATGAAGGATGCGTGATATGACTAGAGATTTACAGGAAAACAAATACACGCTCATTTTTTTCTGCAATCTTTTCAGGGGTAGCGTCACAGGCAGCACAGGCTCCGTCAGCGCACTGAGTGTTTAGTCATGGTGTAGCACAAAGTGCACACATATGGTGACCTTCAGTGCCTAGTTTTTGTACTTTAACGATCAGGGATTGGTGAATACAAAGTGTTTGCAACGTTGGACTCTCTGCGTCTGTTATGTGTATATATCTATACATAATTTCTGCAGACAGTTATTTTGGTTCCCCAGTAGCTAATGACAACACACAGAAGGATCTGTGTTTGACAAATATCAAAAGCAATATGTGCCCCATATGCATTAAAATTGCAGGGTAAAGCAAAGCCTTTAGCGTGACTTTGGCAGTCATTTTTGGCAGAAAAAAATTCCCAAATCATAAGATGCCGGAAAGTTAAATATATTGATCCTGTTAGAGAGTTTTATGTGAAAGAATATGAGGTCCTGGGAATTGTGGCATGTTGGGAAGTGGCATATATTTTGCTGTTACTTGTTGAAAATATCAAGTACATTGCAGGCATTAAGGAAATAGAATCACAAAAGGCTTCCTCCTAAGGAAAATGGAGCGTGGGGGTCTATGGACAGCGTCCTTTCTCAGCCTTAATTGACAGACAAAATTACTTTTGTCCACTAGTTTTAGCGAGAATTTATTTAAAAAGCAAACACGAACATAGGGAAAATGAAAAGACCTATGCTACCCCCCACAGAAACACCAAAAAAGCCCCTGACTCTACTTCAATGGATTATTTCTTTGTGTATGTGTTTATTAATTTTGTATACATTTAGACAA
Organism: Charadrius vociferus; assembly: GCF_000708025.1. Taxonomy (NCBI): domain Eukaryota; kingdom Metazoa; phylum Chordata; class Aves; order Charadriiformes; family Charadriidae; genus Charadrius; species Charadrius vociferus. The sequence goes on along the minus strand of NW_009648539.1, from coordinate 4,602,590 downwards.
GCATCATCTTTGGTTTTGCTATTTTTAATTAAAAATCTGCTTGCATTTGCTGTTGGCCTGACGTGACATAACATCCTATGCAGTCCTGATGGCAACTCAGTAGGCTACCACAGACACTGCGGTATAGCAAATGCCAACTCACGCCCGCAGGCAGAAGGGAAAGTAAAACATGCATGTTAATTCCAAACCACTTAAAAAAAAAAACAACAAACAACAAAACCAACACTTCTTTTCCACCATCAGATAAAAACATATTAAAGAAAATCTGTTTTTTTTGCACATTTAGATAAATATGTTCTGTAAGACCAATTACATTGGGTAATGTATTTGAACAAATATGCAGCAATTAGGATATTTTGTTGAGTGTATCTGCTGTGACTACCAATCTTATTACAGCCATGTTGGTAGCAATCTTCTTTATTCTTTTTCTTGCTTAAAAAGAAATTCAGATGTGAAAAACTGGAAGCTGAAGTAAATATTTGACACAATCTTTTTTTTTTTTTTTAACCTATCATATCTATTCAGTTAAAGAGTAAACAGTTATTGCTCACTAGATACTTTAAACTGAAGGCAGTTAAAATCTGCTCTTAATATTGTCCTTGTGTCATGTTTATGTTAGGATAGGCTGACTTTTTCAGTATCTTGAAAACAAACAAAAAAAAAAAACCCACCCAAACCTGCTGTTCCGCTTCTGACCAAGGGGAATGTGCCTTTGCTTTGCCGAAATGTGGAAATGCCCTATATCTAATCAGGTAACTGTACCCTGCCATTCCCATCCTTTTGGGACTTGTACATTAAAACAAATTTTCAGACTTTTCTGTTCATTTAACAATTTCTAATTTAAAACCTTTTAGTTTCTAAAGATAGCATAAAGTTTGCTTGCCAGTTTAAATAGTAGGCTGATGAGAGTCTGTATGGGGCATTAGTTAGGCCATAGGGATAAAACAAAATTTTAAGGTTGGGTTAGTGATCAGCCTGAACTTTCAGGTATAAGCCTGAAAGATAGAGCTGGTCACACCTGCTCATAAAATCCCAAGCTTTTTCTGGTGTTTGGGCACTTCAGTTTCTGATTAATTTTGCAAGCGGTCTGTATAAACAGTGTGGTCTATATAAACAGTGCAATACTGAGTCTTTAATAAAATTTAATTTAATTTTGAAATTGAAATTAATAATCAAAATAGAGAAAAAAAAATCAGAAATCATTATCTTGTCACCGTGGCAATACTAGTTAGAATGTCTTTAACTCAAAGTCCTTTCCATCTGTATCATTACCAGCAAAGTTTTTTTAGTAGTCTGTTTTTAAACCTCTTCAAATTGGTGACTGTGCAACTTACCTTCTCCAGTTTTTGGCTAGCAGATTTTTTTTCATCAAATCTAACCTGAATCTTTCTTGCTGCAGTCTAAACTCATGATTTTTTTTCTTTTTGAAAAAGAGAAAAGATTATTCTGTTTTCATGAAAGAAACCTTTTATATTCTTAAACACTCCTATCAAATACATTGTCTCTTTTCAGCAAGGTTAAATCCCGATTTTTTCCCTAAAGGTGGTGTTTTCTGCATGTCTGGTTGTTCCTCATGCTCATCTCTGGACACCCTGTTTTTGGTCCACAGCCTAGTTGAAGTGTCATTCCCAAAACTGGACCAATATTCTTTCCTGAAAAAAACGTGCATTTCCCATTTTATGTTTGTGCAGGTGGTTACTTCTGCCTGCAAACATGATATCTTGCCCCTATTTCATTGAATTCCTGATTTATTTTCAAGCTGTTTCTTCAAATTGTTGAGATTTTGTTTATTAGTTCTACTTTTGGACCTTTAATTTGCTCACAGCCCATCTTTACCGTGTCCTATTTGCTCATTTGATAAGTATGCTGTGTTTGAAGGCTATGGAATGGTTAAAGCAATAATCCCATACTCAGACAAAACCAGCAGTGGAGTAGCAGTGGCACAGGAAGAAATAGAAATCTCCAGCAGAATCTCCATCTCCTGATGTCTCATAGCTTCACTCAGGAATACAGCACAGCTTCACTGTCCCTTTGAGTTAACTTTGCTTACTGATGAGTGTCCACTGGGCAGTTTTCCCTGGTTTGCTGATTTCTCTGACATGAAAGGCAACTCTGCAATTTGAAGCATGTGAAAATGGGAACAAAAATGCCAACAAACAGCAAGAAACACACTGGCTTTTGAAGAAACCTGGAAGAATGTCCGTAAGGAGTCCAGAAACTAACAAGTTCATGAGCTTTTGCAGCGCTGTTGCTCTGTGTTCAGCTTGCTACTACAGCTTGAACCACCAAGCGCTGTCTAAATTTTGACCTTGTCACTACCTTCCTAAAGGAAACAATGTAATAAAGCCCAGAGAATTAGCTCAGCACTCCTACCGATGGGAGAGGTGCAAGGGGAAATGTGATAATTGGATAAGCACAGAACCTCGGTAAAGCATGTGTCCACATCTGAGCATGACGCTTGAAGGTTACTTGCTCAGAGGTGAGCAGTGAGAATCATAGGATTGTCTAGGTTGGAAGGGATCTTTAAGATCATCAAGTTCCAACCATCAACCTAGCACTGCCAAACCCACCAATAAACCATGTCCCTAAGCACCCCATCTACCCATCTTTTAAATACCTCCAGGGATGGTGATTCCACCACTTCCCTGGGCAGCCTGTTTCAACGCTTGACAGCCCTTTTGGTGAAGAATTTTTTCCTAATATCCATCCTAAACCTCCCCTGGCACAACCTGAAGCCACTTCCTCTTGAGAATGACTATTAGTCCAGAAAACTTGACCTGCAAGGAAAGGCCAGAAGAACTGAAATTATTCAAGGAGGCGTGGGAAGGAAGAATGGAGACAAGCTTCAAGCACGAAGGACGTGGCTGCCAGGAGGGAAGAGAGCAGAGGCAGGATCTTTCCTCCACTGCAGTGAAAAAGATTCAGCTCAGACTTCAGGAACAACTTACCAATTTTATTAAGTGTTTGTCAGATCCTCTAAGGAAATGGAGCAGTCTGGCTGCCAGAAGAGCATAGGTCCCTTCCAGCCCTCTGTAGGATTCTCTGGCTCGGCTTCTGTCACGCCATCCTGCTGTTCCATGTTTAAAGGCTCTTACTCAGCTTCTTTTTCTTCTGTAGATGTATGTATACTGATTTTATTTTTTTTTTTTTTCATCATGGAAAAATACTTTTTAAACCTCTAGCCTCATTTAACAGGAAGTCTGTGACCACTGACTAACTTTCTTCAGAAATTGATTTTTCTGATTGTCTCCTGAGCAACTTCTGCTTTGTGTGCTGTATCCAGCTCCCACTCGTGGCAAGGAAATACAAACAAATCCCTCTTGGCAAAACAACAGGTTCTTTATTCCATCTTTACCCTTTTTGTAATATCTATAAAACCAGCTAGTATTTTCCTTATACTATCTTCATTCTTGGGTTATCATTTCTTCCTCCTGTGTCCTATTTAGTCCTCTTCCTCCAGTTCATGGAAATCATCTGCTGCCTCCTAGACATATTTTTGAGGTGATGTTATTTGTAGCTTTTATACTGACAGTCAGCATACGTGCATCTCTATACGGATCTCTTTTCAGTCTATTAAGTGATAATCTCTGTGGATCTTTCCAGCAGTACCTGAGACATAAAATGGACCAAAATAAGCTTAAACTTCATTTTAGTGATATTGGAAATATCAGCTAATTTTTTCAAGCAAGTGTTGTAGTCTATGTTCGTCCCAAACTTCTCTTAGGCACAGAAGAGCATTGCAGTGGCAAAGACTGAAATCCTCCAGTAGAAGATGTATTAGTGTACGTTCTGCTGAGTATTTATAAAGCTACTGTTTTCTTCAGTTTGTGTTTAATCACCGCATGAATTCATGGTTCTAGTTTTAAGATCACAACCAGCTGCTGTGGACGTGCCTGTCATAAACCAAATGTAGGAATAGTGGCCAAACCTCTCTCTCTGCCTTTGGCATAACTAGTTAACTGATAAACTCTCCCAAGGCAACAGCAAACCCACTTATGATATGTAACAAGTCGTTACAACAATTTTATGGCATAATTCAAATATGGGACAGTGTATGCATCTAATGTTGAATGTAGGAAGGATTTAAGCACCTAAAACAAAAGCTGTAGAAGCTGAATTTTCATGGGCGCTCTGCGTATCATTACTTGGCATGTCCCTACTTAACCTAAAGTTCTGTCAGCATTGATGCTTCTGCTTGTACGCATGCCTGAAGTGCTGTCATCTGAGTGGTGTAACACCTGGCTCCTGCTAAAACCCAATTTTTTGCATAAATCTCCTAATAGCAGCGACCAGAAGTCATGTTGTGAAAGTGTCTGTGCCGCATCAGTGTGGTCAGACCTATTATGAAGTGCGGTGGCTTCTACAGTTTATTCCAAGATGTAACAAGGGGAGGTGATTAGGCCGAGAAAGGGAGGTCTGAATGCCTTGCGTGGCTTGTGATGGCCTTTTGCTGAGGGGTGCAAGTAGTGCGCCCTTCCTTGGTGTGATTGTGGTCTTGTGATTACAGTGGTATTCTGGATGGTGGGAGAGGAAGATGTGAACACCTGGAATTAAGGAGAGGCATACATCTTGCAAATCCTGACCGCTAGGGTTTTACACAGAGGATAGACATAATCTTGGCAGAAAGGCAGAGTTTCATACCTGTTTTCCTGCTTGCCGTTTCCCTCGAGCTACTGACAGTTACACAAATGAAGGCTCTTGAGGCGCCTGACTCTCCTCATGTGCTGCCTACTGAAAGCCAAAGGCCGTATACATGTTCTGGGCCCTATACCTGCACGACAGGATGAGGAACTGCTAATCTGAAGGCATCCCTTTCTGTTACTCCCGGCTCTCCCAACTCATGGTAACACTGCTGAGGACACCGCAAACAAGGAGAAGCAGTGAATGGTTCCTGACTGAGTTTTCCACTTTGCTGTGATTTCCAGCTACCCCAGCAAAGTCTTGAGGACTGTTAGAATTGCTTTGAAATGACAGTAATTTATGGTTGAATCTGAAAAAGCCACCGATGGATGCAGGATTTGGGGGAGGTGTGAAAAAAGCAGACTCTCTCATCTGCCAGCCCTGCAGGATTCAACCTGCTGGTTTGGTGAGCTCACCAGTAGGACAACCGTTCATGCAGGGATTTTCTTTTGGCTTTAAGATACCTCTCTGAAATCTAGGTAAGTGATTTAGGAGGATGAGGGTTAACTTGCAATGGAATTTCATTATTTACCCAGGGGGAAAATAAACCCATGCTTTTTTAAAGATAGTTTTTTATTCAAACATAGAAGTTAGGTTTGTAATTTAGTGACTGCTGGAAAGCCATAAATCCACATTCACACTAACTTGTTAATTAGGGCCTTATTCTTAGTAAGAGATTAACAAACTTAGTTGAGTCATCACCCACAAGCTAGTCAGTGGGTACATATCATCCGATCCTCATTAGTACTCAAACTCCCTCATTTTCAGCCCCAGCTTGTCAGCTGCCACTGGGCTTAGAGGCACGGACTGAACAGGGCTGTCAGCCCTCAAGATTCAGTTGCAACACTTGTGATGTTTGGTGTTTTACTTAACATCTTAGTTCCTGCATTGTTGTTGTTATTCAAGAATCTCCATATTCCCTACAAAAATAAATTCTTCCCCCCCTTCCTTACCCCCCCAAATGAGTAGGTCAAGCTTGAACTCTGAGGTGAACCTCATAGAACAGAGGGCGGGGGGGGGGAAGAGAACATCACTGTGATTTCTTTTTAATCTTATTTGAATTGAGGAAGGGAACAAGTGGGGTTTTTTTGGTGAATGATGTTGGTAGTATTGCAAAAGTTACTGTGTGCTTGTTTTCTTGATCTGCTTATCCATCAGCAGTGGTAGACAAATTGTCATGGGTTAACTGCTAAAATGGCTTCTTTTAGATAATACTTATGTTAATAATAAATACCCGTTTCTTCAATGCCAGTCAAGATTCATCCCGGGTAAGCCACTTGGAGGAAGCATTTTGCTATAGCCATGTGGAGGTTGTGAGCTATCTTCAGTAGATAATTTCTCTTTGTTTAAAAGCCTTTCTGACTTGTAGTTTGAAATGCTTCAGTGGCATTACGCTGCGTCAGTGGCATGACCCACCCGTCCATCCAGGAGGGCATTAGCTCTGTGACAAAGTTCATTGGTCACTTCTGTCATCATAGCTTGACATTTCAGGACTACCCATATGCAACTGGTGTGCCAGACCCTGGTGTACCTTACAGTGATTTTTCTGCTGTTGCAATGAAAAAAAGATATGTTATCTCTACTGAGGCTTTTGAAGGAGTACTTTTGTTTAAATTTCTGTCATGGCAATAGGACCTAAAATAAAAGTTACAATGCATGCTTTTTGTTTAGAAGGGCCACGATCAGTACGGTCAATTGTTTCTCCAGATAAAGGCACCTCAGGAAAGTATTGACAGCCTTTAAGTTATGTGAACACAGAGGACAGTCACCCTGTGTTTCTTAAACTGTGTTGTAATATAAAATTCTCAAAAGCTTATTTTACACATGAAATATTATCTGCAGGATACTTCTACTAACTTTTAAACCTTATAAGCTATTCAGCCATTGTGTCTGTATAATGTGTAAGTCTAGGGTGGTCGTCATTACACTGAAACGTAACACAAGCCAGTTCTTTCACTGTACTATTCATATTTCCATTCTGGTATGTCTGAATGTCTGCATCATTGTACTACGTGAGTGCATTTTTCATACTTAAAAATAGACTCAATAACCATCTTCTTTCTCTTCCTTTCATTTTACAACTGCAGTAGCAGCTACATTTCCTGTCTCAATTGCACTTACGAAGCAATTAGACAAATTTGGGACAGATCTTGCCACTGAATGCTAGGCAGATTTCTCTTTATCCTTGCTAGCACTTGCGCGTGTGAAAGCTAACAGAATATACGCTAATGGCCTGGTTCTTCTCCTGCCCCTGCAAAAAGCACTCGTCTCATTTTACACGCGGGCCATTTGATTTGGTGCCACAAAATGAAATTAATGGATCCTCTAATTGGTCATTTGTAATTAATTAGTATCAAAAATTATTCATCTTTGTCTCTGTTGTACCTTCTGTTGTCTTCAGTGGCTACTGCTCACGATTATACTGCTGAAGGAAATTATCTGCTCTCAAATTAAAAAGACATAAAAATTAAAATAGAAATATTTAAAATAAACCCCAAAATACTTTAAACAGTAAAAATTTTCAGTATTTCTGTAAAATCTCACTGTTTCAACTAAATGGAGGCAGAAAATAACTTTTTTTTATCAGGTAAAATCAATGAATCTTATGTTGCGCCATGATTTTGGGCATATTAATGAAGCTAAATATGCTATAAATTTCCTTATAAAATTTAAATATAAGCTAAAAGGGCACACCAATCACGACAATTTTCTGCTGTATTTATGCCCTGTCATAAATAACAAAAATTAATAAATCAGAATATCCCACAAAATAGAACGTTACTTACGACATCCCAATAAATTAAACTTCCTTCACAATAGCAACGCATATTAATAAGTTTGTCCAACTTACCTCAACGTTTCCTGTTATTCCTCCTCCCCTCTGCTCACACACAGACACACATCCCCTTAAAAACCATTAGGAATCATAAGCATGTTATATGCAGATTTACTGCCCTCCTTCTGAAGGTTTTCAAATCCATATCTATCACATTCTCACAAAGACCCCCTAAACCATCAGTGTTTTGGCTGTTCAAGAGTTTGGGGGAAGTTACGTATCCTCTTGTCAAAGCTGCCACATTTTTTGTTACTGAAGAGAACTTTCTTGCTGAATTCCAGAGGAAAGACATACATTTTTGAAAGGAGCAATAGAAGTTATAAGGAAAGATTCATTGCGCGAAATCATGCATTTTTGAAACTAAAACCAAAAATTTCTGCTGCAGACTTGGGGCTTGAGCCACTTATGAGTGTAGACCACCAGTGTGATGTGTACGCAAGCGGTAATTCAGTTTTTTCATGGCAAGGGGTTCTTGATAGGAACAGGGAACAACTAGTACCATAGTAGAAGACATTGGTAATACCTCATTAAATCATTAGAATGTTCTGCAAAAATCTGGCCAAATTGTTCATGGGATTTAAATTGGGACAGCCTAAAAGAGGTGAATAAGACAATGACAGATGTATCTTGGGGAAGAGATTAAAAATGTCATGATGATGACATGAAATGATGTTGAGAGAGTACCTGAATATTTTCCAATTAGCTTTGAGGTTAGTTATCAAGGAGGAAGAAGAATTCTTTTGGTTAAAAAAGCAAATGTGTGTACAGTGGTTATGAAGTATTTAGATTAGAAGGTGGTGGATTTTTTTAATTTTTGAAACATCCAAAGAGTGAAGCTCTGTGACAGCCTACATCAAAAGGGGGGGGGGGGATAAATAGGGACTATTTGATAGCTGCATGTAGACTGTGTTACTGTGTTTTTATAGGGAAAATGTGAGAAACTGTAGAGAGGTTGTGTGGAACAGTTAGGTTTAGGACGAGTCATTGAATGTCTGACTGGTTGGTAAACCCAGGAGGGGTTAAAAGCTGTTTTGAACTCTGCTGGTTGTGGTGATTTGGACAATTATTATATGAATAGAATCATATTACTTAAAGTTTTCTGCTAGGTGCCCTCAAGGACCAGGAAGGATTTCAACCTCTAAGATAATAAATTGGTTTTGGTTTTGGTTTCTTTTTCTTTTTTTTTTTTTTTTTTAAACTTTCAACTTTTAAGCATTGGAGACTGGCTACAGACAGAGGCGGAGGGTAGGGCAAGGCACGCTGATACTCCTGATCATAGGCAGTTCTTTCACTTGGTGTGTCCTGCATATGAGTTCAAGTGGCTGCTTTGGTTGGGATCAGGATCTCCAAGTCTGCCACGTCAGGCTAGCAGTGGCTCCCTCCCCTTCCTCTCCTCCTCTGATGTGCAAGGCATAGCCCAGTCCTTCAGGCTGTTACGGTCTGAGATAAAAGGTTTGTCTCCATGAGCACAGAGGAGCAGAGGGACAATGGCAGGTGGAGGAACGGAATCACAGAATGGTCAGGGTTGGAAGGGACCTCTGGAGATCATCTAATCCAATGCCCTGGCCAGGGTAGGGGTACCTAGAACAGGTTGCACAGGACGGCGTCCAGGTGGGTTTTGAATGTCTCTGGTGTGGGAGACTCCACCACCTCTCTGGGCAGCCTGTTCCAGTGCTCTGCCACCCTCAAAGTAAAGAAGTTCCTCCTCATGTTAAGATGGAACTTCCCAGGTTCAAGTTTGTGCCCATTACCTCTTGTTCTATCACAGGGTTCCACTGAAAAAAGACTGTTCCTCCTCTACCTGGCACCCTCCCTTTAAGTATTTATAAGTGTTGATAAGAACTCCAGAAGCTTATCCGACAAACAGAGCGCCTTGAGCCAGCTACTCACAGGTCCACCACAGGAGGGTGATGGGCCCTGTTGTCTAGGTGTGAGGCCCATCAAAATCAGTGGGAGAGGGTCTTGGGACCACCTTTGAAAAGAGGGAGGTTACTGCCTATAGAGCGTGGGAACCATTGTAGGATGCAGGGGAAGAGTGTCTTGGGATTGTGCAGGACTTATGGGATGTTTAGAGGAAGAATCACAAGCAGGCAAAAAGAGAGGGGATCAAGGTGAACTGGGGAGGAACAAGCATGGAAAAATAGAGGGGAAAGGGGTTAAAAGAAACCAGTTGTGCGTAAATAGGTTGCTGGTCAGTACACTTGTCTGACTATGCCCTGTGCCTGACCAGCACCATTTTTCCTGTCTTACCATTAAACTCCATTTTTAACTATTTTTCTGGCTGAGGGCTCTCTATTCTGTGCATATGTGTGCATAAGGAGACCTAAGTGCCAGCAGCTGGAGTGGGGACCATGACTCACAGGGCCCATGCGTCTGCAGTGCCAGACACTGGAGCGAGTGTGGTTACGTATGTAGCGTGTGATCCCTAGCAAACACCGAGCTGGACTAGCCAACGAGCATGGTAAGCAGTCAGAAGTCTGGGCCGGATAATGGAAAGAGCAAAGGGTCTGAGAGCAGGCTGCTGAAGGCACTAGGAAGCCAAAACCAGCAGTGAGAGAGACCGTGGGGCCTGGGGGCAGCCTCGTCTCTGTCAGGCTACTGGATTCAGCAACTCTAATAAAGGTCATTAGGAGTTTCACAGAATAAATTCCCTTCTTCTGTGTAGGTCAAGGACACTGGCAGTGTTTCTCATCTTTCTGTGCTCTTGTTTCGTGGCACATCATTGCTGTCTCAGTATGTGTTTTACTACAAGTTTTCATTTTAATAAAGT
>NW_009648539.1:4591905-4592288 GCF_000708025.1 Charadrius vociferus | reverse complement strand
TTTTCTGGGTTTGGGTTACTGGAGCACATATTCTCTTGATTCTTCTTACTGCATGGTATGCTGCAATTGCTGAAAAGAAATGTAATGATGGAGGTCTAGTTTTACATTGCAGTAGGCAGATTATACTGACTGTATGCCACCTACTGAAAACAGTTGCTTTTTAAGTCAATAGTTGTCACTTGGAGCTTCTGGATTGATCTTGAGTGTAAACTCTGGAAAGAAGCACAAAAGAAATGGTTGACCTCTCCTCCTTTTGGTACTTGGAACAACAATATATTCTTAGACTCAGCTGCTGTATTGACACATACTAGCAGTAGATGACAAACTCCACTCCCACTGGAGTACCGATAACACTTCTGTTCGTACACAACAGCATGGCCTTT
>NW_009648539.1:4581910-4591833 GCF_000708025.1 Charadrius vociferus | reverse complement strand
TTGTCAAGACTCATAAGTTGGGTTTTATCCTTTTTTTTTTATTTTTTTTTTTTTTTTTTATTCTGGTGGGTTTCATCATTCCTAAACGTGTAAAGGTTTTTCACTTCTTCTTAATGAATTTAATCTTATTTTTTCTAGAGCTTTTCTCTCATTTACCATTGTTCTGAATTCTACAATAGCATTCTATATCTTGGATCCCCTCTGAACTGTTATCTGCAAGTGTTATAGCTTACATGTTATTTCATCATTTGGTTCCTTAAAGTAGCAGAACTGTAATACACTGTATGAAACTGGAGTAGACCATACGACATCCTATGAAATTTTTGTAACAAATTTTCTTTTGTAGTTTTCTAGCTAGTTATATACCAACTCAATAGAAGTTCGCACTGCTTAGTATAGTTGTTAGCCTGCTTAGAAAATATATGATAGTGTCAAAAGCCTTGTTGAAAACAAGGTGTGCAGCTTCCCTTGTTTCTCCTTTAGGTACAAAGTTTCTTCTCTCAAAAAACATGATCTGACTGGTTTAGTATGATTTGCCCTTTATGTTTATGAAGGAGTCAGCAGTGAAAAAGAAAGAAAATTGAAAACAGAGTCAGTTATGCAGACAAATTGTGTACTTCAACATCTGTCCAAAATTTTAAAAATCAAAATTACCTTTAGACTTGTTTTTCATAAGATACCTTAATGCATCTCAAAGGATTCATGTTAATATTGCATATTTAGATGTATAGTATATAAAATGCAAACCAAGCAGAACCAAAGAATTCTAGAAGAAAATGTTTAAACGTTTTCCAAATGAAATGAGGAAATTAAAGGTAATACACTTTTTCTGTTAAGAACAATTGAAACTAATCATTTCACAGGTATTGTTTAATTTCAAGAGGTTTGTCTTCTGCCAATGAGAAAAATTCAAAAAAATTCAAAAACTCTCCTGTGGAATTTGCAGATATGGTGAAACTTAATGTTAAAGTAGGATTTGGCAGGTTTTTTCCCCGCTCTGTAGTAGAATAATGTTAAAATACACTTCTGTGTTACAGGATTCAGGGGTTGAACTACAATACAGATTTCATATTATGTTGATTTTCAGAATAATTTCACTCTAATTTCCTTTAACATCTTTTTATTAAGACGTGATGGAGGAAATCCACAACTTGTTTATAAGTCATCGAGCATTTTCTGTTTTATTTTTAATTCAGATTAAAAAAAAAAAAAAAAGTCGACAGACACCTTCGCAGATAATGACAGAATTAAAACATTCTACTCAGACTCTCGTCTGTGTTAAACACTTTTTTTGGTATTCAGAAGCAGAGCCTCTTTCTGTGTTCTCAGCATCCTGTGTTCTCGGCGGTGTAGCTTTCAATATTTTCACGTTGCTCAAAATCTGTGTGACTTTATTAGCGCAGTGCTGAGCCTGAGCTAATATACCCTGCTGAGGGACTTAGCTGCGACACAGAGCTCTGGCAGAATATCTCTTGATATTGTAAGAATTACTTGTTAAACTCTATACATGCTGTTGACATAGCAGCAGTGTTTCGAAGCACTGACTAATGCTTCCACAGCTGTAGGTAGTATCAGGCACTTGGTTATTATTAGGAAAGTTGCCAACACATTAGCAATGTTTATATGCACAGTTACTATAGCCAAAGGTACTCTTTGTTGTGAGGCACCACTGTTAGAAATGTTCTTAAAATGTCTTAAATCTCCCATTACTGTAGCCCCAGCTGACTGTGGAAGCTAATAGCATTGGCAAAAAGCTCCTTGGAAATTATAAGCAACACCCATATGCCAGCATTTGTTGCTAAGTGAAATAAATTGTTACTAGCACCGCCAAGTTGCTGGAACTGCTTGTAGCAGCTGTGAACCCCAAAGCAGGTGATTAATGTCAGTTCGAAGCGTTGCCGGCTGCCTGACGGAGCTTGTAACACCCAGCAACCCTGGACCACAGGACTCCTCACGGCTGCAAGCCTTGCTGACTTCCGAGCAGTGTATGGAACAGTCGCAAACCCTGAAATGCGGGATTCACAGCATCTTCTCTTTTGTCCATCTTTGCTTGGCTCTGGTGAAATCTAACTGCCAAGATAAAACCTAAGGAATTTCAGAATGTCCCTGTAGTTGTTTTTGCTGGTAAATCAGCTGATAAACTCCATTAGGTGAAAATATTAAATTTGGATTTTGTAATTTACAGCTGTCCTTGCATTTGCAAGAAAGAAGGGGGCTGGATTCTCAGTATGGCTCTACTCGGTGTTTATTGCCAGAGCATGGGGATGGGCTTTTACGGAACCACTTATAAATTTCTTATCTTGGGAGTAGTTCCATGCTATTTCCTATCTGGGTATAATTGAAAGCATCCTGAGGATTAGAGATTTAGCTTCCAACTAAGAATTGACAAAGTTGCAGCATTGTGCCAGTAGCTTTCACCCTCTGCTTGTTGTGTGTTTGGGGAGCTGCAGTGAGTATAGGAAGACTTAGCAATAAAATATAAAACTTTAAAGACGTCAATCTGCATGCGTATAAAAGGTCAGTGTGTAGGCCAGTTGTCCTACAGTATTTAGTATGCCATGTTTCTATACAGGAGTTAAGTTCTAAAGCATGCAAATAATCATAACATCTCTAACATCACTAGTGGGATATACAAAATTACTGATTAATCTAGGATTGTAACAGGCCAAAACCCAGTAATTACCCATGAAGATCTACTTTTTTTTTTGTTAGTAGAAAGAATATTTTTGCTGTCTCTGCCAAAATTGTGTTTACTAGTCCTTGGACTGCTAAGCAAACGTACTCAGATCTTGAAATCCTAACTTTCTTATAAAATACAAGTACTTAGTTTAGTGTAATAATGAGCACCCTGTATTGCTCAGGTAGCAGTTCTCCTACCTGTTCTGGGATTAAAACGGTGTTGATCATGAGTTCTTATGAACTTTCACCAAGCCATTAGCTTATTAACTCTCTTTTCTAAGCAAGAACTATGCAGTATAAAATGAAACGTGAAAGAAACAGATTCAGAGCAAAGTAGAAAAGATGGTTCCTCAAGTAAAGTACGGTTAAGCTGTGGATCTCCCGGCTGTGGATTATTATGCAGGCCAAAAATTACAACTTCAAAAACTACCTGAACTTGAATAAATTCATGGAAGGAAAAAAAAGAAAGCATGAGGAATATTAAGCCACTACCCATCATATTAAGCCACTAGCCATCATATTTGAGAAGTCGTGGCGGTCTGGTGAGGTTCCTACCAACTGGAAAAGGGGAAACATAACCCCTATTTTCAAAAAGGGAAAGAAGGAAGACCCGGGGAACTACAGGCCAGTCCGTCTCACCTCTGTGCCTGGCAAGATCATGGAGCAGATCCTCCTGGAAACTCTGCTGAGGCACATAGAAAACAAGGAGGTGATTGGTGACAGCCAGCATGGCTTCACCAAGGGCAAGTCATGCCTGACAAATTTGGTGGCCTTCTACAAATGGGTTACAGCAGCAGTGGACAAGGGAAGATCAACTGATGTCATTTACCTGGACTTGTCCAAAGCGTTTGACACCGTCCCACATGATATCCTGGTCTCTAAATGGGAGAGAAATGGATTTGACAAACGGCCCACTCGGTGGATAAGGAACTGGCTGGACGGTCGCATTCAAAGAGTTGAGGTCAACAGCTCAATGTCCAAGTGGAGAGAAGTGACGAGTGGCATTCCTCAGGGGTCGGTACTGGGACCTGTACTGTTCAACATCTTTGTCAGCGACATGGACAGTGGGGTCGAGTGCACCCTCAGCAAGTTGGCCAATGATACCAAGCTGTCTGGGTGAGGTAGACACGCTGGAGAGGAGGGATGCCATCCAGAGGGACCTGAACAGGCTGGAGACGTGAGCCCAAACCAACCTCATGAAGTTCAACAAGGCCAAGTGCAAGGTCCTACATCTGGGTCGGGGCAATCCCAAGCACAAATACAGGCTCGGTGGGGAATGGCTGGAGAGCAGCCCTGAGGAGAAGGACCTGGGTGTGCTGATTGATGAGAAGCTCAGCATGAGCCAGCAATGTGCGATTGCAGCCCAGAAAGCCAACCGTATCCTGGGCTGCATCAAAAGAACTGTGGCCAGCAGGTCAAGGGAGGTGATTCTGCCTCTCTATTCCACTCTCGTGAGACCTCACCTGGAGTACTGCATCCAGCTCTGGAGTTCCCAACATAAGAAGGACATGGACCTGTTGGAGCGTGTCCAGAGGAGGGCCATGAGGATGATCTGAGGGCTGGAGCACCTCTCCTATGAGGAGAGGCTGAGAGAGTTGGGGCTGTTCAGCTTGGAGAAGAGAAGGCTCCAGGGAGACCTTATTGCGGCCTTCCAGTACCTAAAGGGGGCCTATAGGAGAGCTGGGGAAGGACTTTTTACTAGGGCATGTAGTGATAGGACGAGGGGGAATGGCTTTAAACTGGAAGAGGGCAGGTTTAGATTAAACATTAGGAAGAAGTTTTTCACTTTGAGGGTGTAAGGCACTGGAACAGGTTGCCCGGAGAGGTTGTTGAGGCCTCATCCCTGGAGGTGTTCAAGGCCAGGCTGGACGTGGCCTTGGGCAACCTGGTCTAGTGGGAGGTGTCCCTGTCTATGGCAGGGAGGTTGGAACTCGATGATCTTCAAGGTCCCTGCCAACCTAAACCATTCTATGATTCTATGAAATGCAAAGACATTAGAAAGATCCAAAGAAATCTATGAGCCACAAATTTCTGGAGGTTGGGAGATTCCTTTGGGAATGTCTTTAGCCGTGGCTGAGAGCAGATGTGTAGGAAAGAGCAGGTGCAGAGGTGAAGGAAACAGCGGTGTATGTTTTTGCTTTGACCTGGTGTGGCCATCCCTCTTATACGTTCTTCAGCTCAGCTTTTTTGAATCAGAGTGTGGGGCGCAGTGGACCCCAGCATAGGTGTTTGCCTTCCTTTGTGAGCAACCTGATCGAATAAATTTGAATGAATAAATTTGAATGTTGTGTGGATTTTTCCCATTCATCTCCTCAGTCTGTAAGCTCTCAGGCTTCATGAAGAGGAGTGAAGTGATAAATTTATGGATGATTATCTTAGGTGAAATCTAAAGCTACTCTCTTATCTGCAGTTCTTAGATGGATGGCAGTTTCTGAGTGCAGAAGGAATGCGGTAAGTGAGTTTGTGGGATTTGTGAATTTGCATTTGTGAAATCACGTATTGGAATTATGTGACTCAAAGAACACTGTTTTTTCAAAGACAGCCATGTAAATAATAAGGCAGTAAGCTGGCCGCCTGAGCCTGAAATACTGCACAGCAACTGCATATACAGAACCAATACAAAGGACTGAGGTTGAACACTTAGTTTGGATTTAGTGAAGATATTTTCTGTATAACTGCGTATGAATAATAGGGCTAGGGAGCATCATTCATACAGAATAATGTGTTTGCTCTACTATCAATTTGTTGGCAAAGAGGAAAATAGAGGGATATGCTGTACATATTATTCTGCTTTAGAGCTTTAACTCGCAACTGCACGTTTGTGGTTTTTAAAAGTCATCTTTATATCTGTTTTATTTCATTGGTTTTATTTTTCTGTTCTAATTTATTTTTGTCAAAAATATTTTCAGAAGATGACAAGCATGGAATTAAAGTACGCATGTAGGCATTTAAAAATATATTATTAAGTATTTAGACTTCTGGGGGTTGACACTGGGACCAGTACTGCTTACCATCTTCATTAATGACTTGGATGATGGGGCGGTGGACACCCGCAGTGCATTTGCAGGTGTGACAAAAATAGGGGGATTGACTGATGTGCCAGATGGTTGTGCTGCCATTCAGTGGCATGTTGACAGGCTGGAGATCTTGGCCACTGTGAAGCAGAGCAAAGGGAAATGCCAAGTCCTGCCCTTGGGGAGGAGGAAACCCCAGGCACCCACCTGTACAGGCTGCGGGGGTGTTTGGCTGAAAAGCAGCTTTGAAGTAAAGGCCCTGGGGCTCCTGGTGGACACCGAGTGGAACATGAGCCAGCTATGTGCCCTTGCAGCATAGGTGGCCAGTAGCACCCATGTTGCACTAGGCAGAGCGTTGCCACAAGGTCAAGGGAGGTGGGCGAGTCTTCTCCTCTGCTCTGCCTTGGCGGGAGCACATCTGGAGTGGTGTGTCCAGGACTGGGCTCCCCAGAACAAGAAAGACATAGACTTACTGAAGCAAGTCTGGCAAGGGGCCGCTAGAATGATGAAGGGGTTGGGGCATCTGTCATATAAGAAGAGCCTGAGAGAGTTAGGGTTATTTAGCCTGGAGAAGGCTCAGGGGAGATCTTATATGTGTATAAATCATAGAGTCATAGAATGGTTTAGGTTGGAAAGGACCTTGAAGATCATTGAGTTCCACCCCACTGCCACGGGCAGGGACACCTCCCACTAGACCAGGTTGCTCAAAGACCCATCCAGCCTGGCCTTAAACACCTCCAGGGATGAGGCCTCAACAACTTCTCTGGGCAACCTGTTCCAGCGCCTTACCACCCTCACAGTGAAAAATTTCTTCCTAATGTTTAATCTAAACCTGCCCTCTTCCAGTTTGAAGCCATTCCCCCTCGTCCTGTCACTACATGCCCTAGTAAATCGTCCTTCCCCAGCTCTCCTGTAGGCCCCCTTTCGGTACTGGAAGGCCACAATAAGGTCTCCCCGGAGCCTTTGCTTCTACAGGCTGAACAACCCCAACTCTTTCAGCCTCTCCTCATAGGAGAGGAGCTCCAGCCCTCAGATCATCTTTGTGGCCCTCCTCTGAACCTGCTCCAACAGGTCCATGATATGTGTGTATATATCTTAAATTGTATAAAGTCCTTAGGTTTTGTTGTTGGGTATTTTTTTTTTAATACTTCAATTTTATAAGAATGAAGACAACGTTTGGCAGCACGAGCAATCATTTCCACGAATCAAGCATAGGCATAGCTTGCACACTCACAATCACCTGTAGTTATGAATCCCAGTTGTGCTCAACAACAGCAGCCTGTGCGTGCCGCTAGCGCTAGGTTTGGATTGAAGCTATGAGGGACAGAGGTGCCATGGGGGCTGCCTGCTTCACCTCTGTGCCAGGACACAGGGCAGGCTGCTCTCTGGTATCTGCTCCTTCCCTGACCCAGTGGTGTTTGGCAGCTGTGGGGCAGGGTTTAGGGAGAGGGATCACTGTGGGAGGGAAGTGAGGGGCAGATCAGCTGGGGCAGGCACCACTTTCCTCCAGCCCTTTTAGTTGCTGGGATGCTTATTCTAGCCTCACTTTTCTACCCCAGCTTCTCTGGTAACAGCTTCTGATTCTTGCCTCTTCCAAGCAGCTCAAGAGGAGACGAGCTGAGGTTACATCAGGGAGAGAAGGATGGAGGTTTTGTGCCTTTGTATTGTGGGTCTCAAGAAAGAGGCAAATGTCATGTATTGCATGAGAAAGGGGAGAGGTACGGAGACACATGGGGGTGCGTGTCTATTCCCAACCTCACCCCCACCAAAATTGCAGTGGCTTTTCACTCTTTGAAAGCTGTTGTGAAACAGTGCTGTACCTTCCTGAAACACGCACCCAGAAATATCTGGAAGCTCTAATATTCCTTTTGGAGTCGTTGCCCTCCCCTGCTGCCTCCCAAGCAGCTCCCTTCCAGCCACCACACTGAATTGAGTCCTGCAGGCTCAGAGCTTGAATAATTGCATGGTTTTACTGGCAGTGAGAGAGAGAGGCTGTCAACGTAGGAAAATTATGTATATTGATCTTTATGTGTAGCTTATGAGTTCTCAATAGCATCAATAAGTAATAGCATCAAAATTTCTGAATTATTACATGCTCTATGTGAATACAGAAAAAAAGCCTTTCCATCAGTAATGGCGCCATTAATTGATCAATAACTTGAAAGCAGACATCACTTTAACACAAAAGGACTTGAAACAACTACGGTTTGAATGACATCCTGACACCATCAACATATTTTACAGCCAGTGTAGGGGAGTATAATACTTCTGTATATTTTTCTTTT
The DNA here is from genome assembly GCF_000708025.1 of Charadrius vociferus. NCBI lineage: Eukaryota > Metazoa > Chordata > Aves > Charadriiformes > Charadriidae > Charadrius > Charadrius vociferus. The sequence goes on along the minus strand of NW_009648539.1, from coordinate 4,583,855 downwards.
TTTCTGGATCCGCTAATTCAGAACATTTCGGGACCATGTGTTTTTGAGGTTTTACTCTGTTTTGCTTTTTTGGATGTGACTCCTACTAACTCCAGGGAAAATTCATGTCTATGGTGCACCATTTTGTGCAAAGAACAGTGAGAAAGCCTTCTACCCATCTGCCTCTCTTCAATCTTTAGCTGGCTGTTATAGGAGTCTAATGGTGCCTAACTTTCCAAATCAAAAAAGGGTTGGGTTTGGCTATAATATCTGTCCAGTATCTTGTTTCCTTCCATTTTGCCACACTGCTTCTGCAAAGCCATGCAGCTTAGTGTAGCAAGGGGTGGGTTAAAATTGTAGTCCCTTGTCTTTGATTTAGGCTTAGCAGCAAACTTTGGTTGGGCTTGTATGTACCACAGGTCTGCCTGCAGCCTTAGACGTGTGAATATACATAGAAAAGCTTAAAAGGAGCAGACGCAAGTGTCTGGGCATTGTTTTGTTTGGCTATTGCTTGAGGTTTAAGGTAAATGAGCTTGCTGGTCATAAAGGGATATTATATGGGGATGACATATAACTTGCTCAATGACACTACAAAAAAATCTCTAGATAAATGGCAACTCTTATTCAACACAGTAAACAGCTGCCCCATAAGTTGCTTTGGGCTGTTTATGTTGAAGTGGAAGTATCATGCTATGATGAAAGATGTGGTAAGGACAGGGTTAAGACTGTTTTGAAACACGTGACCTGAATCTCCAAGTATTTTTAAGATTGAGAGAAATTACAGTGAAAATTCAGTTACCATAAACCTTAGCACTATGGTAAGAATTTTTCCAGACAGTGAAGATATGGATCCACCTTAACGTTTTGTGACAACTGTATGTATCTTTTAGTATGATTTTTGAAGAATTAAGGCACCATCAATTTTACTAACCATTTAGTTTAAATTTTTAAATCCTCAGGGGTTAAGAGGCCGAAGTGTCTTCTAGATGCCTCACTGCTTCTTCACATGCTTAACTATCTATATAGATCTGATAATTTGTATGGGATTCATTTCACCAAGTGCAGAGTAGGTGGCTGCATCTGATACAGTCACTGTAGTCTCCCATTAGTGCCTACAGCAGTGAGAAGCAGATGCTTCTAGGGAGTGATTCATCTCACCTTAAGGTTTATCCCAGGCAAGTCAATACAAGTTATGATATGCCAATATAAATCACATCAAACTTGAAGCTTTACAGAATCACAAAATGGTTAGGGTTGGAAGGGACCTCTGGAGATCATCTAGTCCAACCCCCCCGCCAGAGCAGGGTCACCTACAACAGGTTGCACAGGACAGCGTCCAGGCGGGTTTTGAATGTCTCCAGAGTGGGAGACTCCACCACCTCTCTGGGCAGCCTGTTCCAGTGCTCCACCACCCTCAAGGTATCCTCCTCATGTTAAGATGGAACTTCCTATGTTCAAGCTTGTGCCCATTACCCCTCATCCTATCAATGGGCACCACTGAAAAAAGACTGTTCCCATCCCCCTGGCATCCTCCCTTTAAGTATTTGTAAGCATTAATAAGATCCCCCCTCAATCTTCTTTTCTCTAGACTAAAGAGACCCAAGTCCCTCAGCCTTTCCTCATATGAGAGATGTTCCAATCCCCTAATCATCTTTATAGCCCGTTGCTGGACCCTCTCCAGCAGATCTCTGTCCTTCTTGAACTGGGGAGCCCAGAACTGGATGCAGTATTCCAGATGTGGCCTCACCAGGGCAGAGTAGAGGGGGAGGATGACCTCCCTCGACCTGCTGGCCACACTTTTCCTGATGCAACCCAGGATGCCATTTGCCTTCTTTGCCGCCAGGGCACATTGCTGGCTCATGGTCATCCTGTTGTCCACCAGGACTCCCAGGTCCCTTTCCACAGAGCTGCTCTCCAGGAGGTCAGCCCCCAACCTGTACTGATGCATGGGGTTATTCCTCCCCAG